>NC_141038.1:6615000-6817500 GCF_052040795.2 Danio rerio | reverse complement strand
CACTTGGCTTAAGTAACAAAATCGTTTTTAGTTTTTTCCTTTATTTACCTATAATAGCCCTGGTTTCAAAGCACACTGACTTAAAACACAATGCTCATGATGCCATACACTTAAAGAAAAAAATACATTTCAGCCGGATATAACCATCCAGCCTAAAAAACAAATGTTTGCCTTTGCAAGTGTAGCTTAAAAAACCCCCAAAAATATACAAATTAAATCTAAATGAGCTGTCATTGCACAGACCTCTAATAGACTTATCATTTAGGCCTTATTGCACAACACATGGACATGACCTCAAATCATTTTTCATTATACAATACATATCACCTATACATAAACAATTTTATCAACACTTTAGCTGATTGCAAAACATCCCTATCTCTATTGGAGGTGTCTATCAGTATGGCTAAAAAAACACTATAGTATGTTGCAATAAATTACTATAATATATTTTCATGCGAGTGCCAATGGCTGTAATATTGTTTATTGCAATATATTTTGGTGCAATAAAAAATACATAACGTGACAGGCCTAGAAACATTATAGTGTGTCTGCCTGGTAATACTGAATTGTATTATATTTTAAAATCATCTTGCTGGCAATGGGTAAAACTAAATGGTTTGAAAGATAGCGGCATGCATATTTAATAGTCAGTAAGTACTGTATTTTGGGGCTCAAATCTATTTCAGTGTGCCAATATAATGATTCTTGTTCCAAGTATGCCTGTTAGTTACACTCAATGACATTTTAATATGTCTTCTGTAAATAATCTTAGGCCCAATCCCAATTCCATTTTTTTTTTTACCCCTACCCCTTAGTTCCTTGAAAGAGAGTGTGAAGGGGTTTATCTTTTACCCCTAAAAAATGGGACACGCATGTCATATGTCGTCACAAGCTCATACGTAGGGCCAGACGGAATCTGCGGACGTTTTTTGATATTTCTGCAGAGAATTTTGGAAAATATGCGGATTTCTGCGGAATTATTTTGGGAGTATCCAGCGGAGTATCATAACTTACACTTTAATATATTAAATAAAAAGTAATAAATTACTGAATAAAAACTGAATAAATTCTGATTTACACATTTACTCAAGTAAATAAACAGAATTTGTAATGGGCTAAAAAACTGCAGAAATTTGCGGAATTCTGCGGAAAATCTGCGGAATTCTGCGCATGCAGATTCCATGTGGGCCTACTCATACGTCATACAAGATAATAATAATACATTTTTATTTGTATTGCACTTTTCCTACATACATGCAACTTAAAGTGCTTCACAAATAAACAAATACTGAAAAACAATGTCATTATGAAATAATAATAAAAATACAAAATAAACAATTTTGAAAATACAAATAAAAAAATGGATAAACAAATACAAAAATGAAAACAAATGTATGAACCAATAGAGCGCAGTAATCAACAAATATAAATGCATTTATATGTACACACATATGCAGTAAACATATACACACACAGTACAGTACTTACATGTGCATATACATGCACACACACACTGTACATGCATGCGTAAAGACAAGATTGACGATGGCGCCTGCTGTAGTTATTCCAGTTGAGTGGCTCACAGTTATTTTTTGGTTGTTATCTTCAGGAGATCATCGAAAGCAACAATATCATGTAATATGACTGTGTTGTGTATTTACAGTGGCCATATTCATATTCAAAACAACATTAACATTATTCCAGATACTGTAAAAAGTTCATTCCCAGCCACTAGACTTTACTGACAGGGTATTGGAGTGTCATCAAGTGAAAGATTTGAACGTATGTTATGGGACTACTATATATGAGTTATTATTATGCATTATAGATAGGGATAGGGACATTTATTTATTTAAATAGATTTATTTTAAAGCATGACTGTAACACACATACACCATAATGAACATGTTAAAACATATGCTAAAATTTCTGAATAATGGCAAAAAATACTTGTGCAACTCCTTTTTTGTGTGTACAGCCATGCTTTTCATACCTATTGGTTTCTAGTGTGGTCCTGTAAAATCTCAGTTTCAGGGGCTATCTAACCTTTTCCTTTAGCCCTACACTTTTAAGCTAAAGAGAACTGAGGATCCTCTACCCCTTCAGGTTAATGCACAAAACAATGGGTAAGGGGAGGGGCTAAGAGGTAGAATTGGGATTGAGCCTTACTGACCCTTATAGCAACTGCAGCTTTTCTAAATATTCATTTAATATACATAATCCCAAATCTCTCTTTCTCTCTTGTCTCTCAGTTGTGTACGAACATCGCTCAAGGTTGGAGAAGTCTCTTCAGAAGGAGCGAATTGACCATAAAAAAGCCAAAGAAGGCAAGTGCATTTTTAACAAATGACAACATCACTGACTTGATAATAATGGCATCCCTGATGGATAAACCGGTACAACCCAATAGAGCTGGATTATACTAAGCTAACAGTATACGAAGATCAGTGTTGGGTAAAGTTACTTTTAAAAGTAGCATATTAAAATCTTTGGTCCCACTTTATATTAAGTGGCCTTAACTAATATGTACTTACACAGGAATTAATAGTTTGTTACAATGTACTTATTGTGTAAATACATGCATTTACTTTGAACTTATGCTTGATTAAATACATGTATGTATTTACATCTGTAATTAACTTTTGTAATTACATTTGTAAATACACTGTTGACCATCCCTTACACCTTAACCCACCCTTAAACCCACCCATACCACCAAACCTGTCCATAACCCAACCTCTATCCCAACTCAAGAGCACCACAAGTGTTCTCAAATACTTTATGAACACAGTAAGTACATTGTATTTATTTTTTTGATGTAAGTACATAGTAGTTAAGGACTCTTAATATAAAGTGGGACCAAATCTTTATATGTGTTTAAAACTCTTTCAAAATTTTAAACTAAAAAAAAAACAATTGAACAAAAACCCTAACTCAAAATTAACAGTACATACGTTCACATTACTTTCCTTAAAAGTAACTAAGGAACATGTTTAGTTGCTTTTTAAAAAAAGTGACTTAAGATTGTAAAATATTACATTTGTTCAGTTTTTGTATTATAAAAGACAAACACTATTACAAAACAAATTGTTAGCTTGTGTTATCTTTTTGGTTTTAATACATAAATAAGGAAGACAGTAATTGGAATCTGCACGGACTCAAAATTCTCATAGAAATCAGTCAAGCTTGATGAAGGAAAAATCATGGTTTGGGATTATATTCAGTATGGGGGTGTGCGAGAGATCTGCAGAGTGGATGGCAACATCAACAGCCTGAGGTATCAAGACATTCGTGCTGCCCATTCAGCCCATCTGGTTTCTTTCCAATTAAGGATGTTTACTGAATTCTCAAGCAGCACAACAATAAACTCTGGTCAAAAAACGGTTGCTCCATCTTTCTTTCACTTTTCTATTTCGTAATATAACATTCCAATAAATGTGGCGCGAACCATTACAAACAAAGAAGTTGGGGTGTAATCAACAAATCTACACAACATATCAACATGTGTAAACTGCACATGAATTTGAGCACTATTTCTTATTTATATTAAATCAAATTGTGGCTCTTACTATAATAATTAAAAATAATAATAAAAAAAAACAACAGGACGGAGAGTGCATTTCATAAATAGAGTAGTATATTACTTTAGTCACCTTACCCAACACTGCCTAAGGTTGGCTTAACCAACACTGGAGCCTCTGTTTGCTTAAAAAATGCATGAATGTTGTTGTGATGGGAACAAAATAATAGCATGCAATTGCTGTTTAATTACCAAAAACACGGTTGCATTTGTCTCTTATGTAATACATGCTTTTGCCTTTTTTCCCCCTCACAGATTTTCTTGCGTATAAAATAGAGGCCCAACAGTCTCTCAACAAAGAAAAGGTAATTTATTTGAAGGCTATATATTGGCTGTCAATAGATAAAAACCTTTGATTTTTAAGCTTTAAGCGTTTACTCTGTTATATGTGTTTTGAGACACTTGCCCTGCAGTCAGACAATCATCTGTTTGCTTGTGTGTGAATGGCTCACGTGTTTCCTCTATATCCTGGTCTGTGTGTCATGGCATTTAGAGGTATAATGGTGCCATGTTTACTGAATGACCTGTTTGGTTTTGTGTTTGTTTGCAGCAAGATTCGAGCGTCAGGTTTAATTCTTTGCATTCCCAGCATCAAATTTTGAAGGTCAGTTGGAAAATCATGTTTATTTTTGAAGTGTTTTTTTTTTTTTTACTTCTGAAAGCAGTCAAATATTGTCATACTGGCTTGAGTAAACCAATATGCTTGTTATTCAATGGTAATGGCAATGGCAATTCAAGCCAAAATATTGTTAAAACATGTTAGAAACTACTTATGCATGTTAAAAATGCTAGAAACATGTTACAAATATTGAGTCATGTGGTAAAACATGTTAAAAACTCAGTATGTTAATGCTTATTCACATTAACCAAGTTTCTAACATGCAAACCGTGAACTTATTTATGCTAGCAATGTTAAAAACATGTTCATAACATAGCTAGCATCCTGGAAAAACATGTTTGCTGCGTGTTAAAATTATAAAATTATAAAACTGTTTTTCTTTCATTCTACTTTACTCCAAGCTAAAAGAATAGTTGACAAAGCCAACAAAATTTTTTGCCATGTGATGAAACATTGGAAAGACATGCTAGCAGAATGCTTATTCATACAGTATTAATGCTAAAACGTGTTACTCGCATGCTTAAGCATGTTAAAA
The DNA here is from genome assembly GCF_052040795.2 of Danio rerio. NCBI lineage: Eukaryota > Metazoa > Chordata > Actinopteri > Cypriniformes > Danionidae > Danio > Danio rerio. The sequence continues at coordinate 6,812,763 of NC_141038.1, read as the reverse complement.
CTGTTTAACTGTGTACTAAAACATGTTGTAAGCATGTTAATTCATGTTGATAAGATGTTTAATCATGCTAACCATGTACCAAAACATGCTAAAATATGCTAAAAGTATAATTATGTATGTCACGAGTGAAAGAATGTTCAGGTGAATCCAAGTGCGAGTTTAACAAAACTTAATATTTATTGACACAGTCAAACAAAAAGCAAGGAATGAATGTAGTGCTAATGCTAGGAGAGACCGGGCAGGAATCAGGCAGGAAACAGGGTCCCGAAAACACTCCTCAGATCCTGAGCACAGACAGAACAACACACATAAGCACACGTAACGAACTGACAAAGACACACAGAAAACGTGGCCCATATATAGGCCCGAATATGAGCCTCAGCTGGCGGGCTCATCAAGCCAGCTGAGTGCCGTCATCACACGTGATCAAAACAGATACACGTGGAGAACAAAAACAAAACCACATGATCAAACAGACACACCGGAAGAGCGCACAAACCTGCAACCGTGACAATGTATGTCTCTCTTTCAGCCTACTTTACTCCAAGTTAAAAGCATAGCTTATGCATGTTTTCTGTAGCCAACATACATTTTTAGCCATGTGATGAAACATTGTAAACATGCTAGCAGCATGCTAAATTACATTAATGCTAAAACTTGTTAGTTGCATGCAAAAACATGTTAAGACAGTTTAACGGTGTACTAAAACATGTTGTAAGCATGCTTATTCTTGTTGATAAGATGTTTAATCATGCTATCAGTGTCAAAACATGCTAGAAACAGGCTAAACATATAAATCTATTTATTTCTGCCTACTTTTTCCTCAAGTTCTACAGCTTGCAAAACCGATTCCAACAAGCAAAGTTTTCTCAAGCTAACATAAATGTTTGCTTCAAACAAACTTTACTATGCAGATCACTGTTGTCTCTGTATGTTTATCATTAGAACCAGCATGACGATCTAAAAAAGCAGTATTACGAGCTGCAAGAACGCCACCAGCTACAAGGAGATGAGCACAACAAGGCATTAGAGGAACATAAACAGAAGCTCGACCAACTTCATCTGAACAAGGAGTCTGAGATTTCCAAGCTTAAAGGTGTCATGTTTTTTCTTGGTAACAGTCTGGCATCCATCAATTAGCAAGACTAGCATCATGGTGGTGTGATTTGCATAGGCCAACAGCATTTCTTGGAATTTAAGAGTCTAGTTTGACCTGTACTTCCAGGTTCTTTCAGTGTTTATGTTTCTGGCTGGTGTCTGTTTGGTGAAATTGCATGATGAAAGCATATAAGCTGACTTTCTTCCTCTCTTTCTTCTCTAGAGAGTTCATATAACCTGCGTGAGGAGAACAAGCAGCTAAGAAAAGCTCATCAAGACATTTATGTGCAGCTTCAGGATACCAGGGTAATGCTGAAACGTGCTTTGGGATTTGGTTTATATCAGAGAAAATCCTCTGCTTTAAAATAAAAGGTCATTTAGGAGCAGAGGTACAGAATGGGAGCTATAGGTTTATGTAACCATAAGTCTTGCTCGCTTTTTGCTGTAGATTAATGGGTGAATCTTGTGGCAATATATCTAGCTATGACAGCCTCGATGTTACATGAATAAAATCTAAACATTTATTTAGCATAAATATACTTAATCCTACATTAAATTCAGAATTTGTAATTGTATTTTATAGTCACAAATAAAATTCACATTTAAGTCATGTCAATAAATAAATAAAAATTTTATATACGCTGCCTGACAAAAGTTTTGTCGATGATCCCAGTTTAAAGAGCAACAAATAATAACTTGACTTCTAGTTGATCATTTAGAAAAGGTAGATTTTTCAGATGAATCATCTGTTGAACTGCATCCCAATCATCACAAATACTGCAGAAGACCTACAGTACTGGAACTCGCACGAATCCAAGATTCTCATATAAATCAGTCAAGTTTGGTGAAGGAAAAATCATGGTTTGGGGATACATTCAGTATGGGGGCATGCAAGAGATCTGCAGAGTGGATGGCAACATCAACAGCCTGAGGTATCAAGACATTTGTGCTGCCCATTACATTACAGACCACAGGAGAGGGCAAATTCTTCAGCAGGATAGCGCTCCTTCTCATACTTCAGCCTCCACATCAAAGTTCCTGAAAGCAAAGTTGGTCAAGGTGCTCCAGGATTGGTCAGCTCAGTCACCAGACATGAAAATTATTGAGCATGTCTGGGGTAAGATGGAGGAGGAGGCATTGAAGATGAATCCATAGAAGTCTGGGAGTCCTGCAAGAAGGCTTATCTGTTTATTAATTGGCTTTATTAATTAGTGATTTGAGTCATTGCAGAGATGTATGGATGCAGTCCTCCAAGTTCATGGAAATCATATACAATATTTATTATTTTTCCACCGCAGCATGACTTTGTATTCTATACTGTATAAGAATTTTGTCTAGGCAAAGTCAGACCGTAATCTCCTAATTAAAGAATGAAAAATCAAGGCATGATCATGTTTATTTTGGTAAAATAAGCATAATCTAGAAGTCTTTGCCTTTCATGTGAGCCACTTCTGATACCAAGTGCTCAACTAGAAGTCAAGTTGTTATTTGTTGTTCCTAAAACTTACATAGACGACAAGACTTTTGTCAGGTAGTGGGTATACACAGATATGCTTTTTATTATTTTGCTGACATGATTTAAATGTGGATTTTATTGCCACTATTAATTACTTGTACAAATTCTGAATGTATTATATTATTGTATATAATGAAATGTAATATATTAGATATTAGAAATGACATTAACACATTATTTTATTTCAGATGATAAAAATGATTTTAGTTTAAAAACTAAATATGATTTCACCCTAATTTAACGTGGAATTTAAATACCTGATAACGGTTTTAGCAATTTTCATGAAATTCACCCAGTTAAAACTCCCACTTAACCTAATGTCCATGATTTATCTTTTTTCAGATGAGTCTATTGTGTTTCTGATCATATTATATAATATAATACAGCTTTATCACACTATCTGTACTAATATAGTCAGTGTGTGGTTGTCCTGAATGTTTGCCTGTGATGGTTCCTCTTGTAGCAACAGCACAAGAACTTAAAATCTGCCCATGACCAGCTTGTGTTGACCCTGGAGGACCACAAGAGTGCGCTAGCTGCAGCCCAGGTTAGGGTGTGAGTGTGTCTGTCTGTGTGAATGTGCACACTTTAAGTTGCTGCCGGAGTGTGTGTTTGCTGTGCATGAAATCCGCTGGCTGATCAAATGCATGCAGTGCATGTTCTGTGAGAAAGACCAGTTCAGTGACACACAGCTTATGTAAAAAGCATGCAAATGGCATATATTTATTTGAGCACTCCGATTACAACAGCATGCAAATTGCATTTCAGGATGAACCCTATTTTAGTAAGCAAGTAAAGGTTTATTTATATAGCACCTTTCACAGACATTTAGTCACAAATAAAACCGGAAAAAAGGGAAAACATCAATAAAAGAAAACAAGTTAAAAATCCAAGAACAGAAACAGCAATGTAAAACCAGCTCACCATACTGGTAATCTGGGGACAATCCTGACCAAAAAGATGTGTCTTTTAAATATTTTTTAAAAAGTTCAACTCATCCCAGTGTTCTCAGTGCTTGAAGGAGAGAGTTCCAGAGCCTTGGGGCCACAACACAGAAGCAGGGTCATCTTTAGGGTGCTTTCACACTAGCACTTTTGGTCTGCACCTGGGTTCGTTTGACGTCATAGTACGGTACGTTTAGCTAGTGTGAACGTGTCGTCGGAACTCAGGTGCGCACCTGTGAACCGTACCCGAGTCTGCCTGAAAGAGGTGGTCTGGGGTACGGTTCATGCAAACTCTGGTACGGTTCACTTCTGATGTGAATGCAATCGTACAAAATCACGGAAGTGAAGTGCCAACTGTACAACAAACTATCGTTTTCATAATGTGCGTTCGTGTTTGTGTGTGTGTGTGTGTGTGTTCGTACCTTGGTGACACGTGCGGGACTGAGCCAGGGCAAACACAGTGATACAGAGTGATGTCTGCTTGTCTCTTCCAAAACAGCTTCTGCAGACACTGTGTGATGTTCTGAATGTTTATAATATGTTTGCGGCAGATGGATGCCAGTCGCTTTCTATGTCCAAAAGCATAAAATATATATGTGTATATATATATATATATATATATATATATATATATATATATATATATATATATATATATATATATATATATATATATATATATATATATGCATGTATATATGTGTGTATATATATATATATATATATATATATATATGTATATATGTGTATATATATATATATATATATATATATATATATATATATATATATATATATATGTGTATATATATATATATATATATATATATATATATATATATATATATATATATATATATATATATGTGTGTGTATATATATATATATATATATATATATATATATATATATATATATATATATATATATATATATATATATATATATATATGTATGCATGTGTATATATATATATATATATATATATATATATATATATATATATATATGTGTGTGTGTATGTATGTATGTATGTATGTGTATATATATATATGTGTATATTTCATATTATATGAATATTAATAGGTAATTAATCACTTATTAATTTTCCTTTTGATAAGTCCCTTTATTAATCATGGGTCGCCACAGTGGAATGATCCGCCAACTTATCCTTCATATGTGTTACACTGTGGATGCCCTTCCAGCCACAACCCAGCACACTGAAAAACACCCATTCACTCCTGCATTCACACTCATACACTACGGCCAATTCAACTTGTTTAATTCACCTATAGCACACGTCTTTGGACTGTGGGAGAAACTGAAGCACCTGGTGGAAACACACGCCAACACGGGGAGAACAAGCAAATTCCACACAGAAATGCCAACTGACCCAGCCAGGACTCGAACCAGTGATTTCCTTACTGTGAGGTAACAGTGCTAACCACTGAGCCACTGTGTCGCCTCAATGAATAATTAATTATATTTAATATGCAATGGAATATATTTAGCTACATTATATTTGTATTTTAAGTAGGTCATTACTTTATAGAGTGTTGTACTGTTACCCCATCAACATTTAATTACAGCAATCATGCTATTCTTAAGCAGTTTGTGCTAGGATTGTCATTTATATGGCATCTGTCATCCCAAGCCAGTTGCTAGTAGGAATCGGGGCAGGTACTAGGTGAAAAAAAAAACACTATTAAAATGATAATCCAGAAATCATGTTATTTTCTGCACAGCACTGCATATGAGTTATGCTGCAGAAATGCTGTGTGTGTGAAAGCAGCACTTGATCCTGCTGATGCGGTAATGCTGCAGTGCCGCTGTCTCAAAAAAGCCAAAGCCTGAATTTCAAGTCCGGTCACAATCCACAAGGACATTGTGATCTCTTGCACACATTCACTCTTTCTGGTTTCTACAGAGCTTCTCGGCCTTGTTTTGTATGCTAAAATGTGCATGACTCTGATAAGCCATACATGCTGAACTTCCCGTTAACTGTGGCTGTGTGAAAGCAGATGTTCAGATGCTCATTAATTAAGTCTCTATCTGCTTTCTCAGGATGATAGGGAAGGATGCTGGAAGGCAGTGAGTTTAGGGTGTGTGTCTGTGTTTGTTTTCCTTTCAAACCCCCACATATAGAGTGATATTTTCCTTTTTATATGCTTTCCTATAACACTTGGTACTCGCACAGAAAAGTAAAACATCATAATCATAGATGGTAAATAGCGAAGGAGGTACCTGTATTTAAATAGTTTTAATTTATAATTATGTTAAAACCATGAATATATTTATTAAAAATAATATTAAATACATTTTCACTAACTTTAAAAGTTTTACACAACTCTATATTTAAAAAGTGCAACATAAATAATTATAAAATTAATAATAATTTTAAATTAAAAAATATTATTTTTATTAATTAAAAAATTTATAATTTTGATTAAATATTAAATAAATAAATACACAAATATTTTTAAAGGTGCTTCATTTAAGTTTTTGACTCCTCTAAAGCATAAGAAATACCATAATATGTTTGTAGATGTTTTAGAAGCATGCTTAATGAACAATCTTGTTTATCTGAAAAACAATGCTAAAGTCAGATATTCTGCTTTAAAAATGTGTGTTACATGCTGGAATGGCTGTCTTTGTTTTGGTCTCTTTAACCTGCCCAATGCCAGTTTAGCCAATTGTATTTCAGCACCCCACATTGCCTTTGTGAAAAACAGCATATTTAATTTATTCAGTCAGGAAGACTCTCAAACCTCTCACCTCCATTGGACAGTAAAAGCCTCAGAAATGAGACGCAGATTCAGACTTCCACATGAGGTGGTTATTAATCAGCAAACAATTTTAATATCATGAACGTAAACATTAAGTGAGCAGGTTACATTGTAAGAAACCCCTTGTCCTAACAGCAATCTATGTGAGGAGATACGCAGTGATTTAGCTGTTATGTGAGGAGTAAAGTAAATTAGCTGTTTGCACCAGATGAAATATGACAGAAATTTAAATTCAGCCATTCCAGATATACCTTGAAAACGGTTATCATCCCCTGCCTAATCTAAGGTTGTCATTGTCATAGTTTTAGCCTTTAGGTTCAATAGTCAGGCAGATAGTCCTGTTGGTGTTGGCAATCTGGCAACCAGGCATGCAATACCTAGCTCAACCACTGGGTGTCAAACTTGCACACTGTAATATAGCATATATAATATAAATATATATACATAATAACATTTTTGTTTTAGATTTTACTAGAAATATTGTTTTAGCAACTAGCGGAAATAAAATACATTCTTTTTATAAGTAATCATTATTTTCATTACATTTTTTTAATTATTATAATCCTAACTTTAGGTTTTAATATGACTACCTTAATTTAGTGAATCAATGAAAATCTGTTTTAAATAATACGCTTTTGAACTTTTATTATAAAAATGTATATAAACATTAAATATTTAAATGATATATGTTAGGTAAAAGGCGACACGGTGGCGTAGTGGGTACCACATTCACTTCACAGCAAGAAGGTCACTAGTTCGAGCCTAGGCTGGGTCAGTTGGTGTTTCTGTGTGGAGTTTGCATGTTCTTCCCTTGTTCGTGTAGGTTTCCTCAGGGTGCTCCGGTTTCCCCCACAAATCCAAAGACTTGTGCTATACAGGTGAATTGGGTATGCTAAAAAAAATTGACCGTATTGTATATGTGTGAATGAGTGTGTGTGGATGGGTTGCAGCTGGAAGGGCATCTGCTGCTTAAAACAATCCTGGATAAGTTGGCGTTTCATTTTGCTGTGGCGACCCGTGATTAATAAAGGGACTAAGCCGAAAAGAAAATGAATGAATGAATGAATGAATATGAAATAAATTCGCTTTCTAGTTTATTAAATACATCCATAGGTGATTTATTTATTTAGCTCTTTGTACAGATGTTTCTTGTTTTCTTTCATTATGTATATCCCTAATCATTTTTCTACTGCCTTACAGCATGTCTAGAGTTCATTATTTTCAGCTTGCTATGCGTGTTGTCTGTTTTACCTAACCACCAAACATCTCCAGTATACCCTTTCACTAGTGTATATGAAGCTTTTATTCTGATTGTACTTATTCCGTGCTTTTGACTGGGTTCCAGGTACAGGTGGATGAATATAAACAGCTGAAGGACACGCTTGATAAGATGCCCAGTCTGAGAAATGCAGCCGTACAACCGCAAGCACCTGTACAGCCAGTCCAGAACAAGAACATTGATGAACCCCAACAACCCAAGCAAGAGGTAATAAACCCTTTCACATTACCAGTAGCGCCGCACAACATTTAATTCAGATGCCAAAACACTCACTTTCGTGTCAAATGATTAAAAAAGTAAAAATGCATGAACCGATTGGTACAGAGAATCAAATAGTTCAGTTTATGATTTCCTTAAATTCATTCATTCATTTTCCCACGGCTTAGTTCCTTATTTATCAGGGGTTACCCCAGCGGAATAAACCGGCGACTTATCCAGCATATGTTTTACACAGTGGATGCCCTTCCAGCCATAACCCAGCATTGGAAAACACCATACACACTGATTCACACTCACACACTACGGCAAATTTAGTTCACCCAATTCACCTATAGCGCATGTCTTTGGGCTGTTGGGAAAACTGGAGCAGCCGGGGGAAACCCACAGCAACACGGGGAGAACATGCAAAAAGAAATGCCAACTGGTCCATCCGGGACTCGAACCAGTGACCTTCTTGCTCTGAGACGAAAGTACTAACCACTGAGCCACCATACCGCATTTGATTCCATCACATTCTGAATCAATTTCATTCAAAATGTTAGTTAAATGCGTCTGTCCGGATCTGTTTGTCAGGTGGTAAAACATGAGGAGGTGGAGGAGCCCCAGTTGCACCACCAGGAGGAGGATGGAGAGATGGGGGGAGCGGAGGAGAGGAGGAGAGAGCTGGCAGAGGAGGAGATGGAGCAGGCTGGACAGCCTCAGAAACTGGAGGAGGAGTTTGATGGAGTGCATAATGAAGTGGAGGAAGAGGAGGAGGAGCCACAGGCCGGCCAACCAGATGAAAACGCAGTGGAGAAGGAGCGGCATCATGCTCAAGAGGTCTGAACGCTAATGAGATGCAGACAAATGATCAATACACTAGTATTGGCTACATTATTCCTACAAGTTAATGCAGTTATTTTTTTGTTTTATTTATGTATTAAGTGTTAATAAAATGTATTAATGTTTCGTAAGAATATGCTTTACAACTGGGATCACCAAACTTGTTCCTGGAGGTCCGGGGTCCTGCAGATTTTAGCTCCAACCCTAATCAAACACAACTGAACAAGCTAATCAAGCTCTTACTAGGTATACTTGAATATACTTGTGTTGAAGGCAAGTTGGAGCTTAACCCTGCAGGGCACCGGACCTCCAGGAACGAGATTGGTGACATCTGCGCTACAAGGTTCTGTTAATTTGAACAAAAAAAGTACAGGAGTCATATGGCCATGAAAAACCTAGAAAAGTCATGGAATTTTAACAAAAGTTTTGGAAAAGTCATGGAAATTAGTTTAAGAAATATCTGTATACTTGAGTGTGGCTGTGCGATATTGGAAAAATCTGACATTACAGTATTTTGTATTTCTGTGATGTATATTGCGATGTGAATACAATTTCACCAGATGATTTGACAGGTTTATTTTGATTGATTGGGCGATTTTGTAGGGGAGTGAATCTCGAATAATATATTACAAATAAATTACAAGGATAGATAAATTAAATATAGCAAAGACAAAAGTAAATTATAGATTTCAGGTATTCACTATTCAGGTACAGATATTGAATGATCAAAACTGCACAGTCTTCATTGTATATTATTCAATCTTTATTAAAGGTACAAAAAAATTCTTGTGGGTGACGCAATGTAAATGTAATGTACTGTAATGTGTATTTGACCAGGACACAGGGGTTACACCCCTGCTCTTTCACAAGAAGTGCCATGGGATTATAAATTACCACAGGGAGTCAGGTCCTCGGTTTAACGTCTCATCCGAAAGACTTGGCGCAGTAGGTAGTGCTGTCGCCTCACAGCAAGAAGGTCGCTGGTTCGAACCTCGGCTCGACTCAGTTGGCGTTTCTGTGTGGAGTTTGCATGTTCTTCCTGCGTTCGCGTGGGTTTCCTCCGGGTGCTCTGGTTTTCCCCACAGTACATGTGGTACAGGTGAATTGGGTAGGCTAAATTGTTCGTAGTGTATGAGTGTGTGTATGAATGAGTGTGTGGATATTTCCCAGAGATGGGTTGCGGCTGGAAGGGCATCCGTTGCATAAAAAAAGTGCTGGATAAGTTGGCGGTTCATTCCGCTGTGGTGACACTGGATTAATAAAGGGACTAAGCCGACAAAAAAAACGAATGAATGAAAATTTCTTGTGGCCGGATGTTTTAAAATGTGAAATATATTAAATATTGAAATATTCACACAGTCACAGGCCTTAAAGGAACAGTTTACTCAAAGATTAAAATGTACTCACTATTTACACACTTTTCACTTGATTCAATAGTATAGGAGTTATTAAATTATATTCTTTTTGTATTCATTTAAAAAAGAAAACTCATAAATGTTTAAAACAAGTAAAGGGTAGAATGAAAATGGGAAGTAATTTTTGGGTGATCTGTCTCTTTATAAATGCATGCAGATGATAAACTTTTACTCCAATATTAAACTCTATATTAAACTATATTACATTGCATATCCTGCGACGTGACCATTGCGGATGCACACATTGCGATATTGATGCTAAAACGATATATTGTGCAGCCCTAACTTGAATATAGGTTAGTTGTCGTTATTTCTTTTCTGTTCTTGGCCAAAAACTTGCTCTCACATTGTTAGTGTTGTTTAAACATCATCAAAATAATTGTACAGAGATATAAAAACAAATTTAAACTAAATAGATTGTTGCGTGTTCTATGATATGCTGTAATAAATATGAACGTCATTATTTTTCTTATTATTTACCATGTATACGTAAACAATTCATGAATTAATAGGTCATGAAAATTTACTTGAAAGTTCTGGAAAAATCTTGGAAAAGTGATGGAATTTTTGTAGTAAAATGTGTATGAACACTGAAAGTAGCAGCGGTAATTATGTGAAATATTATTAGAATAAGAATAATTACTCTTTATTTTAATATGTGATGTAATACAAAGCTGAATCGTCAGCATAATTTTTCCAGTTTTTTAGCATCACATTATCCTGTAGATCATTGTAACATGCTGATTTGCAGAAACGCAATTGCTGAATGGAGCATACGCCAACCTACGTATCCTACGAATAAAATAAAATCAATCATTTCTGTTCAATAGTAAGCCAACTCTTATCCTTTTGATTCGCATATTTTCTTGTGCAGTTGAATTCACAGAATTTCTACAAAGTATGTTGCATACTGTAAACTCGCAGACGTTTTTCGTTACATCCATAATGCGTGTTTATTTTCCTCATTTAAAATCTAAAAATAGTTTACGGATTTACATTTTTCTGATCCTGCACTCTCAAAAAAAGGGTACAATGTTGTACCAAAGACGGTACAGACCCTTGTCACAGCAGCAGTACCTTTTTATGGAACAGAATTGTACCTTAAGACTAAGGCCCCGTTTACACTAATGCGTTTTCGTTTTAAAATGCATAAGTTTTGCTACAGTTACGCCATCCGCCCACACTGCGCCAGAGTTCTCGAGCGCCGTAAACGGAGCGTTTTGAAAACGCTGGAGAGGCCGTTTTCATTCTAAAACGCTGCTGCTCCGTTTCAGTGTGGAGGAGGAAAAAACGGAGACATCTGAAAACGGAGGCAGGGCTGCTGAGATTCGCTAGCTGATTGGGGCTTTTGTATCATTGCGTATCCTTCCCTTATTCATCAATTCCCTATCACATGACTATAACACATGGCTTTAACGCTACCGGAAGACAGTACTGTAAACAACAACATGGGCACAGAAATGGGAGCGTTGTTTGCACTATTGTCTGTTTTAGGCGCCATTGTGCAGTTATTCATTTGTTATGTTTAGTAACAACTCGACTTCGTCGTCTGTCCACAAAAATACCTCTCTTGCTTTCTTTGCCATCGCGTTTTTAATGTACAACTGGCGTTTGTTGACTAACAAAAACCAAATGCCCAGCGAGATGCATGCTTTCTGTTTATACTAGAACACGCATGCCCAATGGACCATTGCACGCAAATGGTCACGTGATATACGTTTTTGGTGGCGTAGTGTGGACGGAGATATGTTCAGAGACACTAGGTAAAACGCTAGTGTGGATGCGGATCGTTTTTGATCTAAAACGTCGTTTTAAAACTAAAACGCACTAATGTAAACGGGGCCTAAAAAACAAATTTGTACCATTGCAGTTTGTACCTTTAAGACCATGATTTGTACCATGGGAAACCAAAATGTACCTTTGGTGTTTAAAACTTGCAGAGTCAATATTGTACCTTCATCAAAGATACAAATCTGATCCATGAAGGTACCACTACAGCAGGGGTGGCCAACCCTGTTCCTGGAGAGCCATCTTCCTGCAAAATTCAGTTGCAATCCATATCAAACACACCTGCCTGCAATTATCACGTGGTGTTCAGGTCCTTATTAATTGGTTCAGGTGTGTTTGATATGAGTAGCAACTGAAATCTGCAGGAATGTGGCTCTCCAGGAACAGGGTTGGCCACCCCAGCACTACCGTGACAAGACACTTTGTCCCTTAAGTATCAAATGTGTTCCTTCAAGAACTATTTAAAGGCATTTTGCTTTATCCAAAATGTGTCAATTTGTTTTCAGTAAATATCAAACATCAAATACAGTTTTAAACCATGTTTTTTTAAAGTTTCTTATTGTATAAATGCAACTTTTCCATTTACAAAAATTTATAAAAAATACTTGAACATAAATCAAGATAATTTTTTTCCTAAACATTTCACAGCACTTTTCACAAAAATGTTACTGAAACACATTCTCCCATGCACAATTTAAAACATTTTTTTTCAAATTTTTTAGAAATTAGATTACAAATACCTTTGTAATCACTTAAGTTAATTTATTTACTTAATTTAAAAATAGAGCACAAATAGTAACAAGATATGCACAATGTTTGATTAGTTTTACAATAATAAAATGTCTGCATGAACACTTTGCATATGCAGGACTTTTGCCAGCTCACGTGCGTAGTGGAACGCAAACGTCAAAAGATGCGGATATCAATAATGAAAATGTATTTATCAGAAAATGCTTAACAAACGTTTATTAAAATGCCTTCAATGTTTAGTTTACAATATAGTTTTGTTTTACCAGTTGTTTTGTTTTATAGAACTTGGCTCAATAATGGCTCATGTTTTAATATTGAAATTATTCATAAACAGTACAGAACAGTATCATATCAGGTCTTTTCTGTACCATTTAAAGTAAAATTTTTATAAAGGTACAAAACTTTCTTCTTAAGGAGCATTATTTGTACCACCGTGTACCTTTTATGCTGAGAGTGAATACCTCTGTGGTTTGGAAAATGTAAATAGATGCTTTAATATAATGTTAACTTATTCTTTCTCTGTGAACTTATGTTTTGAGTTTTTTTTTTTTATATATATACTTTACTTTTATTTATCTTTTTTAAGGAAAAAAAACAGGGAAAAAATACAAGTAATGGATTTAAATAAAATAAAATAAATTAAATAATACAATAAAACACCAGAACTTAAATGAACAGTTGACTGGTCACATATTTCCTTACAGGTCATATGAACAAATACACATCGAAATCAGATTACACTGTGTAAAAGCATAAGTACAATCCATTTCTCCCAATATTGCAGGTATTTGTCCATTTGTAGTTTTAAAGAAAAAGTCATCCTCTCCATCTTTTGAACATTAGATATGATATCCAATCATTCAAATTTCGTAGGGGTTTTCAGTTGTAGCCACTTTTGAGTCACAGTTTTCTTACTGGTTGCTTGGAGTATTTTTAATAAATACTTGTCTTTTACCATTAAGTTGGCTGCAATATTTCCCAGATAAATTGTTGTAACAGAAAAATCCACATCATCACTAAAAATGTTTCGTATTACTTGCATAACGTCCTGCCAGTATGACTGAATGGATGGGCAACTCCAAAATATGTGAAAGTGGTTTGCCAAGTCTTCTCCACATTTCCACCAGCTCTATCCCCTGTCCTTCTCCTGTGTTTGCATATGTTTTGAGTTTTTACTGCAGATGTCATATTCATATAGCTGGAATTGCTCATAATTTTTTTTTTATTCTTAGCTATTCCTGGTTCATCCTTAAATACTAACTCTATTTTCTGATTTTGTCATGTTGTTTGTCCCTCTCTCTTCTGCTTTTCCCGCAGGTGGCACCAGCTGAAGGTCATGCGCAGGTGGAGCGGGTGAAGTCTGCTTATGAACAGCAGCAGGAGCAGCAGCGTCTGGCGGCACAGCTGGCGGAGGAGCGCAGACAGCTGCATCTGCGTCAGGAGGCCCTGCAGAAGCAGCAGCTGCAGCAGCAGAAGGAGAGAGAGGAAAGACTACGCCTGCAGAGAGAGAGAGAGGAGCAGCTGAACCGAGAGGCTGATCTCAAAGAGCAAAAACTCAAGCAAGAGATGCTCCGGTCAGAATTACTACCAGTTATTTATTAGGCTATTAGCTTCTCAATCTCCTGGTCCTCGCTGTCCCCTGTTATTTCTATAGTGCTTTTATAGTGTAGATTGTGTCAAAGCAGCTTAACATAGAAGTTCTAGTAAATTGAAACTGTCAATCCAGTTCTTAGAGTTGAAGTGCAGTTCAGTGTATGTAATTTTTACTACTGAAAGCCAAAACACTGAGGAGCAAATTCAATGATGCGCAGCCCCACAACCTATGCATATAGTGGGGGAATTAAGTATTAAAAGTCATTATTTTTCTCAGAAAACATATTCTTAAAGGTGCTGTGGACTTTGTGGACTGTGAAATTTTCACCAGATGTTGATAACAACCAAAGAAATCCATAAATGCAAAGAAAAAAATCTAATTAGTTTATAAATTAAGTTATGTGTAATAAAATGAAATGACACAGGGAAAAAAGACATGAAGAAAGGGAGGTGTGAAGTCCAGTGAAAGCCCAGATAGCAACCCTCAGCCCTTCCTCATTGTAAATTAAAATCAGCTGCTTCAGTCCAAAATCTACATTAGCTGTTGAAAATGAAACCAGTGTGGACATTTCAACAAGACAATGGTCCAAAACAGAGCCAAGGAAACTCTCAAATGCTTTCAGAGAAAGTAAATCAAGCTGTTGAATGGCCCAGCCAAACACCTGACTTGAATCCAATAAAAAATACAAAATAAAGCTCAGATTTGATAGACGAGACCCACAGAACCAAAAAAAAAAATAAATCACACTTTAGCAATGCATGTACGGAAACTTCATTTTTTATATGAGCATCTTCATTAAGCTGCCACCACTTTAGAGGTTTGTTCCCTAAGTGGCCTGTGAAGCTGCAAACATTTTTGTAGCGGGAATCATTTATTTTTATATATTAAGTGCTTAGCATAAATAAGTATAGCCTGGTTTTGAAAATGAATTCTCAATGAATATAGGTCATATATTTTGGTGCATTTCATCAAAACAGATTTAATAAACTAATAAATTCATTAAAATAAGAGTTTGGTCTCCTAACATCTTTAGAAATAGAAAGATAATACATTTAAATTTAATTAAAATACTGCAAAAAATTTTTTCTAAAGTTTATATTTATATATTTTGTTTCTCTTGATTGATTTATTTTTTCCTCTCTAAAAAAAATAAATAAATAAAATTTAAAAAAAAATCCCTAATATGCAATTTGGGTGGAGTAATGTTATTGTAAGTTTTTGTGTTACTTTAGTTCCAATTGAGTTTTTTTTTTATCCGATTTTCCCTGTGCAAGGAGTAGAGAGCAGTGAACACTATGTAGGAAAAGATGTGTTGATCGGAACACTTCTTTCTTGAAGCTCTCTTCTAATGAGCTGGGTATCTAAATCAGGTGTGTTAGGCCAAAGAGACATGCAAAATAAGCCGTTTTTGGGGACCACAAGGACCATGAGAACCACTGATTTAATATACTAACTCTATCATGAATGAGATTTAGGGCTCTATTTTGACAATTCATGCGCAAAGCGCAGGGCGCAAAAGCAATTAGGGCTTGTCAGAATCCACTTTTGCTAATATAAGGACGGAAAAATTCTATTTGTGCCATGGTGCATGGTTTAAAAGGGTTAAGCTTATGAGTTATAGGTGTGTTTTAAGAATGAAACAAACAGAGTCTCATCTCCCATTCCCTTTAAAAGTCAGTTGCGTCACGCCATAGCGCATTTGCTATTTACATGACAGACTTCGTAAGTGGAAAAACTGAGCGTTTTACTAGCAAGAAAACAGTTAAACAGAGCATCTACAGCCCGAGAATGAGAGATGAGCCTCCTCATTCTTTACTTTCACTTTCACTCTCGTGGATAGGGAAACGTGTTGTATGCACAGACATCCATTAGCCTATAAATAATTAATTTAGTTTGTTAAGTGCAAATATATATTTTCAAAACTAATTCTAAATTCAGTTCTAATTTCCAGCAAACTAAAAAAATTAACAATAATAACGAAGTGTGGTCACAAAACTGAGTTATATCCAAACACACATGCTGCGCCCCATATGGTCTAAAATCTGAAAGGTGGGCAAATCTAAGCTTGTTTTTAATAAAACAAATATACATATGCATATAATAAATAATACTGCTAATAAAATAACATTATACAAAAGCAATTTGTTATGAATAAATTGAAAAAGCCCCCCCGAGATGAAAAAGGCACGAAGGTATGGTTTTTATATTTATGTAGGCTAGAAAATAATAATTTTTGTAATATTTTAATCCTTTATATTTATATTCTATAGGCTGTATATCCTTATTATATCTTTTATATATATATATATATATATATATATATATATAAATATATCCTAATATTTTAATTAATTTTTCATTTGTAAAGATATTTACGTATTGTTGTACATCCTGTGTGTATTAAGCAATGTGTAAGCATGGCACACAACTAACACGCTCTGCGCTGGACAATAGGCCAGCTTTGATCTGATCTATTTGAACCTTCTATTTAAGTTCCTCAAAATAGCAACGCACCAGCAATGCGCCTCAACACGCCTCTTTTTTTAGACTAGAACGCCTATGGGCGCACATATGAGCGCAAATGCATTTGCTGTTTAAACAGCGTGGCACAAAACATCAAAAAGACTTTTGCGCCAAGCTGAAACTAGCAAACAGCTATTGCGTCGCACCTTGCGCCGCATTGGGCCGGGTGTATGGTTGGGCCCTTAAATATAGTTTTAAGCTCCAATAGATCACATTGCTTTGATTTTCCAACAAATAAGAGCATCAGTCACCAAATAGTGTTATTTAATACAAAATATAAACAACAATTACATTTATTTTTAACAATACTTTGCGTGTTAATGAATGCTGTTCATGCATGCATGTTTAGAGGCTCTTCTTGTCACTATGATTTACTTTTTCACATTTGACGGTCACCTTTGTATTAAGTGACCTGTATTGCATTGAAAGTTTCTCAGTTCTTTTTTCCTTACAAATCAAACTCACCACCTTAGGGAAGGCTGATATAGACCTGGAATGTATTTTATAATTCTGTTTCTGTTTATTTATTAGGAAAAAGGCAGAATATGAAAACATGGATGCTGATATAGTGCAGGGAGAAGAAGAGGCACAGATAGCCGAGGAGAAAGGTGACGGTTCATTTGTTTTGACCATGTTTACTTTAATCTGTTTTCTTGAGTGTTTTAATGTCAGAGGGTGATTTTCATGTGTTTTTGTGATTTGTAGAGGAGAACGCACTACATGAAGATCCAAGGCAAGGTGAAGAGGACAACGTTCACCATGAGGAGAAGGTGTTTTACCTTATGTTGCTATAAACGCATACATGCACCTTTGTTCATATAAATTGGGCTTGAGAAAGACATTTTCTTCACAGAATGAGCAGTAAAAATGGGGCAATAAATATGTATTTTAGATCATTTATACATGGAGTCTTTTACAACCAAGAAAATTTAATGCATTTTAAAACAGAAAGGGCAGTTGTTTTTTATTTGTTTTTTTTTTTACTTTCAAATTCTTGGGTTATTTTCATTTATTAAAAACTAGGGATGTAACAATATTGTAAATACCGTCATACCGCAATAGTAATTTTTTTCAATATTACCGTAGGCGCATGACTCAATAAAACTATATTTCTGAGAAAAGTTTGTCTAAGCGAATGAAGCGAACAGAAGGTAGCGGGAACTACAATTCCCATCAGCCTAGGTGTGGCCATCATCCTTTGCGGTCTGTTGTTACTACAGATCCAGTAATGCGGAAATGGAGTGTGTGAACCTAAAGCGGGTTTTAAATCGGATGTGTGAAAGTATTTCGGTTTCTTTCTAAAAAGATACGAAAAAGGAAAAAAGGTGACAGACAAAGAAAAAAACGGTATGCAGGCACTGCCAGACTGTGGTGAAATATAAGTCGGGGAATACTACTGAAAACAGTCATGGGGGCTGCAGAACACAGCACACTTGTTAGATTGATGCAGACATTAGCCCCTTTCACACATACAGACCTTTCCGGAAAGGTTGTATGTGTGAACAGGTCCTTTTTGAAAATACCGGTAAATTCGTTCTGGCTATTTTCCGGAAAGAGAAGTTGTAACATTACCGGCAATTTGCCGGAATGCTGCGCTGTGTGAATGCAGATGGAAGATTGCCGTAATAAGCGCGTGCACGTCTAGAACGTGCTGACGTGAGACGTCTGCTTTAGCCAATCACAACAGTCAGACGCATTTACAACCGCGCGGTTTGTGAGAATAAAAACTTTTGAATATTTTTCCAGACACATTTAGCTGCTAGAAGTTAGTCAGGTTATGTTTATATGTTCTTCTTAATGCCAACTGTTTAAATAATCATCGATGAGATGCTTATGTTTGTTTACCTTCAAGCTTCAGCCTGTGAGCGCCTGCACACGCACATATTATGAACATCTCGACATGCGAAAGTGATCCTGCGAAAGTTGTTCACAATATTGATCATCCACAGAGTTTGTAATTTAGTCAAATGTTTACAAATACAAGCGCAGCCGTTTAAAGCTCATTTGTGGTGAATGATGGCAGAATTTACCGGTATTTTGGAATGGATGTGTGAATGCTCTTTTCCGGAAAATTTCCGTAACGTCCTCGCCTGTGTGAACAGCGCTTTTTTGAATATACCGGTAAAGTCGTTTCGGAAATTTTCCAGATATTTACCGGTATCACTGTGTGAAAGGGGCTATTGACTTGTACCGCAAAGAGACCTCTATCTCACTCATGGTTTGTCCTCTCAAGTGGTGGAAAGACCATGCACAACGTTACCCACTGCTGTCAACCTTGGCTAAATCATAACTCTCTGTCCCAGAAACCTCAGTCCCAAATGAGAGGTTTTTTTTTTCTGTTGCCGGGGACATTGAAAATGCCCAGAGATCCCAGCTTTTACCAGATTATATTTATATGATAATTTTCCTTAAAAAAAACATCTCTATCTAAGTGAGTGAGTGATTAAATGTTGAATGTGATGAGTTTTCAACAATACTAAATTGAAACTTTATTTTATTTACATGGTTTTATAGTTTTTTGTTATTAAAATTGAAAAAATTGAAGTTCCTGTATCGAAACTTACAGATAGATGGCTAATTTGTATGTCATTGATATGTTCAGTGCTAAGGTAAATGAGTACTTTTGGCACTTTTTTTTTCGAGTCTTTTCATTAGTTTTGTTTTCCTGTAAATAACTCAATAAATACCGTATCGTGCCATTCATACAGAGGTATTACCGTACCGTGAAATTCTGATACCGTTACATCCCTATTAAAAACTAAACTATACACTACCTAACAAAAGTCTTGTCGTCAATCCCAGTTGTAAGAGCAACAAATAATAACTTGACTTCTAGTTGATCATTGCATACTGATGAATAATGTGTGCATGTAATGTACATCTATATAGTGCATTTATTGTGTATTGCTATACAAAGCACTTTTATGATCAATGCATTAATTTGACAGCGACCAGTAGAAGCGGATGTTGATCCAGAGGACGACCCCAACAACCAGGGTGAGGATGAGTTTGAGGAGGCTGAGCAGCAGCATCATCATGAGGAGGAAGAGCCAGCACCCGTCGGCCACCCGGACATGCACCCACATGCTGAGAATCAGCACCAGCCACCCGCAGAAGAGCAACTGGTGGTAAATGACAGCTTATTTTGCAGATGATACTGTGATACTCCATTTAAAATTATAATATTTTATAAAATATTTTTTTTAATTATATAACTTTATGCATACAGTTGAAGTTTGAAGTATTAGCCCTCCTGAATTGTTAGCCCCAATTTCTGTTTAATGGAAAGATTTATTTCAACACATTCAACACATAAACATAATAGTTTAGATTAGATTCGTTTATCTTTGTCATGATGACAGTACACAATGTTTCACTAGATATTTTACTAGGTATCAAGATACTAGTATTTAGCTTCAAGTATCATTTAAAGGCTTAACTACTGTAGGTTAATTAGGCAAGTTAGGTTAATTAGTTGCTGCATAGCAATGGTTTGTTCTATTTATAATCGGAAAAATATATTAAGAGTGCTAATAATACTGACCTTAAAATGTTTTTTTTTTTTTTTACTGGTTTTATTCTTGACGAAATAAGACTTTCTCCAGAAGAAAAAATTTTATCAGGCTTACTGTGAAAACTTCCTTGCTCCGTTTAACATCATTTGGGAAATATAAAAAAAATCACCGGAGGGCTATTAAATTGAACTGTATGATGGTTGCTCAATGAGACTTTTGGATAGAGCTATATGGATTTTTTTTAGGTAACGCAAGTCTATTTACGTAGCTAATTTCTTATGATTTTCATCAAATATATTTTGGATCGTCTACATTTAGAGAGAACCCATGTACAATGTACACATGCACAGTTGAAGAATTATTCGTCCCCTGTGAATTTTTTTTTCTTTTTCAAATATTTAATAATTAATGTTGTTTAACAGAGCAAAGATTTTTTTTACAGTATGTCCTATATTATTTTTTCTTCTGGAGAAAGTCGTAATAGCCCCTTTAAGCAATATTTAATTTTTTTGATTGTCTAAAGAACAAACCATCGTTCTATAATGATTGCCTAATAGGGTATATGCCTAGCTAGTGCAGTTCCCATGCTGATACACTTCCGGTGACCTGTTATTGTGAACTTTTTCCCATTTTATACGGTTCCTTATACAGCATCGATGTTGTAATGGCATTAAAATACATTCAGTTAAATAAACTTTAGCATTTATTTATTTGCTCAAACATAAAACGAGACAAAAAGCTGTTTACTCGCACGCGCCCGTCAGAATCGGCAGGCTAACGCAGAAGCTCCATTGAACATACTGGGGTAAAATAAATGCTCATATTATAAAGACATGACGGGGGAAAATGTAATTTAATGAAGTGCTTCTTGTACAATCTGAGACCCACTTAAAATCGGATATCAGTCAGCCAGTGGAGATCTCTGATTTTTAAAGAAAACAGACCTTGAACGCACCGGATTTTGCATTGGCATTTAATTCGCCGGAAGTGCTTAACCCAGGTTAATGGCAAATTAAAAGTCCTATTAGCATGCTTCGGCATATACCCTATTACTATGACTTGCCTAATTAAGCCAGTTAAGCATTTACATGTCACTTTAAGCTGTATAGAAGGGTCTTGAAAAAATATCATCTTGGGAAAGTCATCATGGGAAAGATAAAAGAAATCGGTTATTAGAAATAGTTATTAAAACTATTATGTTTTGAAATGTGCTGAAAATATGTTAAACAGAAACTGGGGAAAAGATATACAGAGGGGCTAATAATTCAGGAAGGCTGAAAATCTGACTTCTTTACTTTACAAATTAAAATTATAAACTTAGTTCACAGATTCTTATGAAATATACTACAATAAATTTACTCTGCAATTAAAACCCCTTTAAGGCTTAGATTGACCATCTTTAGATGTACTTGCAAATTCTAAACGGGTCTCATGTCTGGAAAAGTTCTACATATACCCCACAGACTTTTAATTTCAGTCGGCCAGTCCCAGGGCTTCCGGTGAATTTTCATGGCGTACAGAAATCACTGTGTTTAAGATCTGATTTCTTTAAAAAAAACAGCAATCTTCACTGCCTGGCTGAGATACGATATAAAGTGGGTCTCAAACCGGACTAGAAGCACTTCAAATAAATTATATTGCTCCCCGCCATGTCTTTAAAATATGGATATTAATGCTTGCGTCTATTTAACTGATCATATTTTAATTACATTACAACATCGATGCTGTAAAAGGAACCTTATGAAATTAAAAAATAGTCACATAAAGCTCTCACTGGAAGTTCATCATTGGCTGAAAAACACTAGCTGTGCATAGAACCCATAGACATTTATTGTAAACCAATTTGTTTTTGCGTCTCATTGTCATAATTCGGAGTAAACAGAACTTTTTTGTTTTTGAGACTTGATTTAGTTTGAGAATGTGATATCTAGAGGATATTTGTTATGCAGCAGAGCAAGTCTAAAGTGATGAGTTTTGTTCAGATGCCCGGAAACCCAGATCAGCAGGAAGACGCTCTGGATGAGCAGTACCAGGAGGAAGGAGATGATGAGGTTGGAAAACTAATGCAGTTCTATAAATGAAGCAGGAATGGTTATTTGTTCCCTAACTGTGATTTGCTTTGTGTTTCCAGGCTCAAGAAGAGCTGGTAGACAATCCCAAGCATGAAGTGGCGCGAGAGGAAGAGGGAGACCCGTATAATGAGGAGAATGTAGAACAGGTACAGCATAGTCTTCTTTCAAATACAAGCCATATTTCTATTCGTTAAAGAATTTTAACTATTGTGTGCTGTTGGGGATTGAATGCTGTGGGGGGTGATTTTAAGTCTTAATTAAACCACAACTTTCTCTGTTTTTCAGCAAATGGAATGATTTTGGTGAAGAATCTTATTTTGACACTTATTTTGGGAATCAATAGTACACTGGGGAAATTGGCTACCCTTTTGTTATGTTTTTGGCTGTTTTTGCGCCATGGACTTCCATTATAATGACGTTTTTTGTCAATATAGCAGTTAACATTATAACAACAGTAAAATTACACATTTTACCTCTTCCCAATAGGGAAAACAACCAAGAACACTTGATTATATGTTGTCATGGCTTTGCAACCAAAAATGTAATTATAATGAAAGTCAATGGGGCAAAAACAGCCAATAACACAACAAAAGGGTAGTCAGTTTGAACAGAACCTTAGGGTTAACATTGATGATGATGATGATAATAATAATAATAATAATAACTATAATAATAATAATAATAATAGTTTCTCGTAAATGTGTCGCTGGGCCGACAGTATATTTTTAGCAATAGCCAAAACTGCATTGGATGGGTCAAAATTACTTTAATTTTATGACAAAAATCATTAAAATATTAAGATCGTGTTTCATTTTAGGCTTATTTGACCGAATTCCCTTTACTGTGAACAAATAAAAATATGCAATAATTTGTCATTGGTAATGTGTAGGCCCACAAGGAACCTGCATGTGCAGATTTCCACAGTTTTTAGCCCATCATTGAGTGTATTGTGTGTGTACATTTTTATGCATTCCGTTTTTAAGGCAATTTCAGTAATACTATTGACCGAATGAAAATGTTCATATGATTTATTTACAATGCAGTTTGTAAAGTAAAATTTTCTGTCTTTTAGTAGATTCATAATATAAGAGACTTGATTTGTTTACCAAATAAGTGGATCTACAGTAATTGGATTTGCATTGTAAACATTGAATGAAAGTTAAAAAGGTATTATATAAGATATTATTTTCATTATATTCAACTATTACATTTTTAGTTATGATACTCCCAAAATCATTCCGCATAAATTCACAGATTTTTAGAAATCCACAAAATTTTCTGCTATTTATTTATTTATTTATTTATTTATTTATTTATTTATTTATTTTTATTTATTCATTTATTTATTTGTTTTTATTTATTTATTTTTATTTATTTATTCATTTATTTTTATTTATTTATTTTATTTATCTGTTCATTTTAATCCTCAGATTCATGATTTTCAAGTAGTATCTCAGTGAAATTTCGTCCAAACCTAACAAAGTATACTTCAACGAAAAGCTTTTTTTAGGGTTCAGATTTAAGCTGATGTATAAATCTCAATATCCAAAATTTGTGATCGCTTGATTTGATTTTATACTGAAAGCCGCAGTAATAATACTGAAAATTCAGCTTTACATCACCGTAATAAATGACATTTTAAAATATATTCAACTAGAACACTGTAGGAATAATTGTTCAAAATATTACTGTTTAATTGCTCTGCTGATCAAATGATTGCAGCCTATGTGAACATAATCTTTTTAAAGCATCACATCTTTGGAGATAACATTTTTAAAAAGATTTGCGTATTTAATAACACTTTACTATAAGGTCTCATTAGTTGATGTTAGTTAATGCATTTTCTAACATAAACAAAACTACATGGATGGGAGACCACATTGAAAAACTAGGTTGCTGTTGGAAGCGGTGTTTGAGAGGCCAGCAGGGAGCAATTAACCTGTGGTCTGTGTGAGTCGTAATGCCCCAGTATAGTGAAGAGGACACTGTAATGTCAGTGAGCGCCGTCTTTCAGATCAGACGTTAAACCGGGGTCCTGACTCGTGATCATTAAAAATTCCATGTAACCCTGGTGTCCTGGCCAAATTCTCCCTGTCAGCCTTCACCCATCATGGCCTCGCAATCATCCCTGTCCACTGAATTGGCTCTTTCACTGACTCTTCACTCCACCAATAGCTGGTCTGTGGTGAGCTCACTGGCGCTGTTTATCAGAGTATATGCTGCACACCGGTGGTGGTGTGACAAGACCCCCCCCCCTTCATGATTGTGAAGCGCTTTGGGTGATAACAATCATTAATTTTGGATGTTAAAAATGCATTAGTTAATGTCGAACTAAGAATAATAAATGCTGTACATTTACATTTAGTCAAGTACTGTTCATGATTACCTCATGTTAGTAAATACATTGTGTTAAGCATTATGCATTTGTTATTGTTAAAATGTGAACTATAGGAGCATAAATTCCTCTAGTAGAGCTGTTTGTATAGGAGCAAACACTTTTCATGGTCTCTGACACTGTAATGTATCACAGAGAGTTATGTAGTGCTTACTTGTGTATGTTTTCACTTATTCTTTTGTACAAGTCGTTGCTGTAACTGTAGAGCGCAGCGCCACAGTTGGGTGAGTCGGATCGATTGCAGTGTCCTCCGTGGTGTCCACTTACTGCCATCAGTCCAGCTCCACTTTAAACATTCATCCTCCATTTTCACCTCTTGCTTTAGATTCAGGGGAATGTTTCATTTATGCTTGTGTAATCATCTATCAAATCTAGAGCATTTGCTAGAATGTTTAACAGTCTGAAATAGAGTTTTTTATTAAGTTAGATTAGGTGAGATTAGATTCGAATTAGATTAGAAATGACAACTTTATTGTCATTACACATGTACATGTACAACACAATGCAGTTTAGGTCTACCCAGGAGTGCAACAACAGCAAGTGCAGGATATAGATATAAGTGCAATTGATATGTAGAGATGGAGGTACTGTGAACATGATATACAAGTCGTGTTAACCAGAATCAGATATTTACAAATGAACATACAGGCAGCTATTAATAATCAGGAATAGGCATATTGCGATTTATTTTTAATATTTTATTCATAATTGTTAGTACTATTTATTTTTATCTTTATTTATTTGATTTTATGTTTACATTTTTATTTTTATATTTATTTTTTCATTTATATATATATATATATATATATATATATATATATATATATATATATATATATATATATATATATATATTATTATTTATTTATTTATTTCTATATTTATTTTATGTTTTTATTTATATTTATTTTTTATTTATTATTTATCTATTTTTATATAAAAAAATTATATTTTATTTATTTTATTATTTTTTATATTATTCATTTATTTATTTTATATATTTTAAATATAATTTATATTTTATTTATTATTATTATGATTATTATTATTATTATTTGTATTTTATTTATCATTATTATTTATCTATTTTTATATTTTTTTATTTTTTTATTTTTATATTTTCATTTATTATTATTATTATTTTTATATTTATTGACTTATTTATTTTATATTTCATTGTATATATTTGTAATGTTTTTGTTATTATTATTTTTATTATTTATTTTATTTCTATTTTTTATATTTTATTGTTATTATTGTTATTATTTATTTTTATATTTATAAAATTATGTATTTTTATTGTTAATTTTAATTAAAAATTTATATTTATTTTATGTTCATTTTTATATATATTTTATATTTTTATTTTATTTTATTTTTTTCGATTTATTTATTATTATTGTTATTTATTCTGTATTTATTTTTTAGATTTTATTTGTCATCATTATCTATATATATATATATATATATATATATATATAGATTATATATATATATATATATATATATATATATATATATATTATATAAATATTATATATATTTATTTATTATTATTATTATTAACAGCCATACTAAAAAAATAAGATTATCACCATAATAAGAAATACTATGGAAAAATATTTAAAATTTTAACAGGAGAGCTAGTAATTTTGTCATCAACTGTATATAGTTTTCTAGATGGTGCTCTCATTCGTATGTTTATCAATTGCTGTTAATCCCAAACCATCACTTCATTTCTTTTAAACAGCAAACTAAAAGGCCTTGATAGTAAACAACCAGACTTGATGGGTGTTTGTGCACCTTGATGATTTTTACACAGTTCTATTTCTGGTTGTGTGTCTACATAGGAAGATCCCAGAGATCACGGAGTAGCAGTGAAGCAGGACAATCAACCGGCCCAACATCACAATGAAGAAAACTATGAAGACGAAGAAGAGGAAGAAGAAGAAGGTAACGGAGATAAACCACCCATCCGCAGGGCAGAAATGTGAGGTGGGGGAAAGTAAGGACAGTCAATGGCTGCCACTTGTATGGATTGAGATTTCTCGTCCCATTCTCATAAACTTTGTGCCAGGTTTAAGGGTTCTTTTAGGTCAATCGAATGAATAGGAAATGAATGGACTGTGTGACTAAAAACAGAGATGCACCAAAACGCCCTGCTGTCAACCTGTCATCTAAGAAATGGCAGAATACTGTTTCATCTTTGATTTCTTCAGCGGGATGCACCACAACCTCTTGCACTGACAGATTTGCCATGTTTGATCACTATATGCAAGGTAAATTTGGAGGTAAACACTCAAATTGATGGACAGGCAGCCATTGAATGCTCATTTTAGTGTTAATTCATCCTTCTTTGGCTGTTGAATAATGCAGTGCAGTAATATTGCATGCTGGGTGAGTTTGGCAGGACGCTCTCGGGTCACTATGAATGTTTACACATAATTCAAGCCGATAACTGTAGCTGTTTTTTAAAAATGTTGTACTCTCTTTGCATATTTACCATAGTGAGATTACTGAGTAGACATACTGTAAGCCAAATTACATGATTTTCACCAAGTGCCTCTCTAGACATAATACAAAGAACTTTCTCATGTTATCGGTCTTTGCCAGGATGATCTGTTTCTGATGTCTTTGTTGAATTTTGTCTAAAAGTCATTACTCTAGTATAAACCTGTACTAGTGTTCTGCGTGCTACTGGATCTAAAGTCTTATTGTCGATGTATTAAACATAAGACGTTATAGAAATGAATGGCACATTGAAAATTACAATGCATACTATTCAGATGTAGAACAAATTAGATTAAAAGATTTGCGAGGAATGTACTTTAAATCACTATCATTTTAAAAACCTATATATTTATTTTGTCAAGTATTTACTTTGTTTTATATATATAAATGCTATCAGATGAAATCACCTTTTTTATTTTGTGGGGGATTTTTTGATTTATTAGTTGATGTAATATTGGTGAAACCAGCTTTTCCTGTTATTTGTTCAGCTTTATATTCTTTAAACTTTATATTTAAAATAAATATCTTTATATGTACAGTGTTCCTTCTAGTTTTGTTGATGATGGCAGGCGACGTGAGCGAAATAAAAATCGGTGAAAGATTTATTGCTCATCCAATGTTTTTAATCATGCACAAAGTCTGGCAGCTGTGCTGATTTTTTTGATGTTTGCTGACCTTGAGTTGAGGGGAAAGAAATCTTTTCATCCAACATAAATGTAAAAAATTATTATCCCAAAGCAAAATGACAACAAGTGCCCTGCTTTCATCCTGTAGTTCCTGCAAGGCTCATGATATACAGTATAAGGTCACCCAGAGGTAATGTGTAGATTAAGCCCACTGTGTGTCTGTGTGTCTGTGTGTGTGTGTGTGTGTGTGTGTGTGTGTGTGTGTGTGTGTGTGTGTATACACACATTCACATATATATATATATATATATATATATACATATATATATATATATATATATATGTATGTATATATATATATATATGTATATATAAATATATATATATATATATATATATATATATATATATATATATATATATATATATATGTATGCATGTATGTGTGTGTGTGTATGTATATATATATATATATATATATATATATATACACACACATACACATATACACACACACAGACACACACACATATATGTATATATATATGTATACATATATATATGTGTGAATGTGTGTGTATATACACACACACACACACAGTGGGCTTATATATATATATATACACACACACACATAACATATCTTTATATGTACAGCTACGCATCATTGCGGCGAGTAGAAACATTTTTTGAGAGGTGCACCTCAGCTACGCCAACGGCCACGGCGTAGCCTTAAGACAGCTGCCCCCGCGAATTGGGCCTGAAAAAGTGGATGAAAATGAATGGATGAATGAAACAATGTACTTGATCTGACATCCATTTGTTATACTTAAAATAATACATAATTATGCTAAATCTTAATAGATTTTAAAGGATTTAAATGTTATTGCTGACAAAAAGCTAAAACCTAGAAAAATAGTTTAAAAAACATTATAAGGCAATATATTTTGGGCTTTCACTGATCTTTAATAGTGTTTTTAATATGTGATCACATGACTTCTTTTAAATATTTCTGATAAGATTTTTGGTTGAAAATAAATATACAAAATATTGTGATTTTAGTCATTATAAATTTTCTTGCGTGAAAAACAATAAAAAAATGAAAGCTCCATTACATTATTATTATTCTGATGCTTGACAACCTATTTCTGTCAGTGGACATTGAGACCCATTCATAGGTATACCTAATAATTTCGTTTTTATCTCTGTTTAAGCGCTTATTTTTATTGTGCTGAACTACCATATCTGCATTGTTTTGTTCCCCCAGCAGCTATAATGAACTCTCCGTAGGGAAGCAGAGGTTCTGCCGGCAGACAAAGCGCTTTGACAGATTTAATAAGCCGTATAATTTTGTCAGATCTCTCGTTTCTCTGTTGCCCGCTCTCTCACATGCCCAATCTCCTCAGCTCGGGTTTCAGCGGTGCTGAATTTGACACCAAAATTAAAACAAAACACTGAAGCGCATATGAATTAGTGATCGCCACTGAAAGGATGAGCTGACAATGGTGGGTCACGAAGGCCTATTGAATGTGTATAAATCCGTGAACGTATACGGTGGTTATGTTACTGCGCTGGAATTATGCTGACTTAAGCAAATGTAGGGCATGTGGGGAAGTGTTGTCTACTGGTGATTATGATTAACTGATGTGCTGCATTTTATCTATTTATTGACAAACTTCAGAGTAAATGTGTGGAATTTCTTGGCGAGCAAATACAGAAATACATTTGTTCATATAAACATAAATATGTAAATTATTAAAATCACTTTAATGTATATTATTTAAATGTTCTCTGAAGGAAGCATAATGACTTTAGGGCTTTTACATATAAATCTGTAGATATATAGATTGAAAACTGTAGACTATTACTGTGCTGATGTTTGGTATCTTAGTAGGTGATTTATACATTTGAAAATATTTACATGGTGGCACGGTGGCTCAGTGGTTAGCACTGTCATCTCACAGCAAGATGTTCACTGGTTCGAGTCCCGGCTGGGCCAGTTGGTATTTTAGTTTGGAGTTTGCATGTTCTCCCCTTGTTGGCATGGGTTTCCTCCAGGTGCTCTGGCTTCTATGCGCTATAGGTGAATTAGATCAACTAAACTGGCCGTAGTATATGAGTGTGGAAGTGTATGGCTGTTTTCCAGTACTGGGTTGTAGCTGGAAGGGCATCCGCTGCGTAAAACATGTGTTTGAATAGTTGGTGGTTCATTTCACTGTGGTGACCCCTGATAAATAAGGGACTAAGTTGAAGGATAATGATTGAGACATATTATGAAGTTTCACAAACTAATTTCGAGAGGAGCACGTGATATGATTGACTGCAGCTGGCCACTCATCTACACTCATTAGCTAGCCAATCAGATTCATCCAAACTCACTATAAGTAACCTAGCTAAGAACTAGTCCCTTATCTTCGTTTTCCCGAAGAAACCCCCCATCCACCCCTTCTCCTCCTTTCCTCTTTTGCCAAGGGGAGCTCTCGAGAACACCTGACCTCGTACTCCCCTCACATGCTTTATGGACCTGGCGGGAGCCCTGGGCTCAACTATCTCCGAGCTCAGGGTTCTCTCCCGGGACAGCATGCCAAACCTGCTAACTTGCTAACAAGTTGTCAAACAGTATCGAAGTGTGAACTCTTGAAATTATGTTCTGTGTTAGGCGTATGTGGTTTTTCTCTCTTAATAAAAAAAACACATACAGGAAACGCAGAACATAATCAGCAATAGAACAGAAATAGAATAAGTCTGTGGTAATCAGAATAATAAACAGTAATGGCAATTTGAATAATTTTGATATTTTAAATAGCATTTAGCATCCATAGTCATAAAAAAAATTAAATAAAATAAATGCTGAAAATAATAATACTAAACTTGGATGATGATAAAAGTAATATTCTATGATGTTGGTAACCGTGATTTTTGTTATAATCTTGTTAATTGTGTTAATTATGTCATCTGTGCTGGCTAGCAGTTACATTTACAACAGTAACAAAATGTGTACAGTACATAAGGGTTATATTGGGATTTAAACCTTAGAAACATCTGTTATAGTGTAAACCTAATGTGTATTATAATTATAATTATATATATATATATATATATATATATATATATATATATATATATATATATATATATATATATATATAATTTATATATAATTATAATATAAAGAGATTTATCTAAAAGATATATTTACCCCAAAATGTAGAATATAAAATGTACTTCTGTTACTCACTTGAGAAAACCTCATTGTATCGTTAGATATTAAAGAGAGGGTTCACCAAAAAAATGACGTTTCTGTTACAATTTACTTAGCCTTGATGGAAACCTTTACGAATACCTCACGGAGATATTTAGAAAAAGGTTGAAAGCCTGTATCCATTGACTTCCATGGAAAAAATCAATACTATGAAAGTCGATGGGTACAGGTTTTCAGCTTTCTTTAAAATATCTTATTTTTTGTTTAACAAGTCTTGAACCTCATGAGGGTGAGTAGTTAAGTAAATAAAATTAGTTTTGGGGTGAACTGTCCCTTTAATTTTGTTTTACCTGTACACTACCTGACAAAAGTTTTGTCACCTATTCAAGTTTTAGGAACAACAAGTAATAACTCAACTTCTAGTTGATCATTTGGTATCAGAAGTGGCTTACATGAAAGGCTAAGGCCTCTAGATTACACTTATTTTACCAAATAAATTATGACCAAGCCTTGATTTCTAATTATTTACTTAGGACAATGAGGTCTGATGTTGCTTAGACAAAAGTCTTGTCACTTAACAGAAATAATGTCTAGTATAGAATATAAAGTCATGCTGCAGTGGAAACAGAATGAATATTGTGTATGACTACCATGAGCTTGGAGGACTGCATCCATACATCTCTGCAATGACTCTAATATCTTATTAATAAAGTCATCTGGAATGACGAAGAAGGCATTCTTGCAGGACTCCCAGAGTTCATCAAGATTCTTTGGATGCATTTTCAATGCCTCCAACTCCATCTTACCCCAGGCATGCTCAGTAATGTTCATATTTGGTGACTGGGCTGGCTAATCCTTGAGCACTTTGATCTTCTTTGCTTTCAGGAAGTTTGATGTGGAGGCTGAAGTATAAGAAGGAGCGCTATCCTGCTGAAGAATTTGCCCTCTCCTGTGGTTTGTAATGTAATGGGCAGCACAAATGTCTTGATACCTCAGGCTCCATAATGAATGTAACCCCAAACCCTTTCTCCTTAACCAAACTTGACTGATTTCTGTGAGAATCTTGGCTCCATGCTGGTTCCAATAGGTCTTCTGCAGGATTTGTGATGATTGGGATGCAGATCAACAGATGATTCGTCAGAAAAATCCACATTATGCCACTTTTCCAAATGAAGTTATTATTTGTTGATCTTACAACTGAGAATGACGACAAGACTTTTGT
This sequence comes from Danio rerio, assembly GCF_052040795.2. NCBI lineage: Eukaryota > Metazoa > Chordata > Actinopteri > Cypriniformes > Danionidae > Danio > Danio rerio. The sequence continues at coordinate 6,780,486 of NC_141038.1, read as the reverse complement.
CAGGTAGTATACGTGTTTTTGACTCACAAACTTTCATTTTAGGAATCGCCAAGGACCACAGGTTCAAATAAAACATCTGTAATGTCACTTACATCTTGGATGACCTGAGAATGAGAACATTGGTGTGAACCATCCTTGACAAGGCTGAATAGTTCCTACATGACCATGATCAGAGTTCACATGCCTCAGTTCTCACAAGTCTCTAGGAAACGAATCGCTCCGCTAACACGCTCTGACATCATCAGTTTTATCTCCTGCTAATCACAGTGTCACATGACTGTATCTGATTTAATCTCCTTGCTCTTTCTTAACACCGTGTCAGGCGGGCATCAAGCGATGCCACCCAAGAATGGACTCATCTGTCAAAACAGTCCTCAGGACAAAGTGTGAACTTGATGAAACCCAGGGCTGACTGCGCATTGAGCAACCAAACAGCCCAAATTACAGGCAAGACATGCAACCGACCTCAATAGAACAGAAGTGATGTGTGTGAGCCTCTTACGCTTTTCTAACAGTCTAGTTTGCCATTAGCTTTGGGTGTAGTTAGTTGTAATAAAACTAGTTACTGTAATTAAACCACTGTTTAGCTAAAAAGTATAGTAGGGGGTCCACATTTAATAATAATAATTTAATTAGTGACTTATACTTGTATATTGTTACCTTGTGTATTGTTCAAATTAAATACCCTTACGTTATGTTGGGGGCTGTTTTTGCCCCATTGACTTCCATTATAACAATATTTTTTTTTTATTGCAAACTGTGACACCAAATAATCATGCATTCTATATTTTCTATAGAGGTAGCATCCCAGATAGCAGGTAGTAATCAGCTGAGCTCGGCTGCCCTTCGGCGCCTTCGGCTCCGTCTCGGCATCAGTGAGTGTTATACGGGCCAAGTGCGGCCCGCAGCTCGCTCGCGCACATGCGTTTATGATGCGGCTGTAAAGCACTGACCCGATTCCAGTCAACCATATCCGGCCCGAGTCTGTCTGTAGAGTCCGGGCCGCCTCTGGCAAGGACTCGACTGATGGCAATCAATTAAATTCTTATTTTATCTAGTAATTTGTTAGCTCCACGTTTAATCATAATTTGAGAAAATATTCATGGTACGACAGCAACAAAATAATAACAATATTTTGTGTGGATGGCTGCAATGTTTAGACGCAAACAAAACAATTTTATTTATAAATGGATTATACATATCATCTAGAGAAAAGCGTGTAAAATGCGCTTATTTTCGAGATAGCACGCTTCTGTGCCGACTGTTTTTTTTAAAGCAGAAGTTGGTTTCATAGGAAACACATGCGGGAGTAAACTCCTGATCCAAACTCCAATCCAGACGGTGGCAGTAATGCTCCAAAAAGCTGGTTGCCAACCGCCATGAAGATCACAAGAAGAAAAAGAAGTTTGTTTGGTTTTTCAAAACTTTCCCGTGGATTTATTTGTCATGTATACAATTGATCTTCAGTTGGCACCATTAACCATTCAGATAGGCCTGTGCAAAAAAGTTTCTGTTTTGATATGGAATTCTGTGGAGCGTAAATACACTTACTATGCTTACTATGTTCTGAGAGCTGATGGGCTTATTTAGAATTTTTTTTTAAAGTCATATCAAGGTGTGCACAAACCCACACACACCATATTTCATATAACTTTATATTATAATAATTTTATTTTTGATGCATATGTTGTTAATGTTTAAATGCTAATTTATTTAAACAACTAAAAAGTCCAATTTCACTCAATTTCAAAGGATTAAGAGTTTAATTTCTATTGTCTGTGCATTGGTATTAATGTGGATATTTAGTATCGTCTCATGTAATTAGATTACTTTTGACAAGTAGTAAACAAGCTACTTTTCAGATAAAGTCATTAGAAAAGTACAGTTGTTAGTAATGAATTACTTTTTTGAAGTCATTTATTTTTAGCAGACGAAATGCGATAGCCGGGTACAAAAATATCTTTAATAAATCATAAAAATGTACAGCTCTGAATGCATGTGTTACGAGTTTTCTACTATATACAAGTGCACTATTGAAGCGTTTTCAGTTCCGTCTGTCAGATCTTGGCTTCAGGCTTTGCTGTTTCGCTGTCAGAGAATTGTACAAAATCTGGACGCCGCAGGTGATGGAGGCACAGAATCTTCCGGTAGCTTTGGGATGCCATCCAGAACTTGGAGATTTGGCAAACAGGAGAACACACTGCAGAAGAAACCACACACACATCTCAAGGTTAGGCTTTAAATGATTCTCTTGGCTTTGAACGCTTGCAATGATCCGTCACATCTTTGGTCAGCTCTAGTAAATTATGATTTCTTCTGGAATAGCTATTAACTCTGGGCTTAATGTGATTTCGGAGACAGATTATGCTCTGTGGCTTTTAATATTAATTAAAGCTGTAATTAGCTGATTAGTTTTAATCAATCCACTTTTTTGACAGCGAGTTATTAAAAGCTCAGCAATGTCCCATATATACCCTTGTGAGAAACAAGTGCACTTTATTGTGCTGAATGTGCACTTAAGATCATAGAAGTTCTTTTATTTAAGAACTGAACTGGCAGATAATATACTTGAATAAACAGTACATTTTAGCAATCATTAGTGATGGGTTGTTCATGAACGATTCGTTTATTTTGAACGAATCTTCAATATGACTCGGGAACTACGAGTCCTCTTAGGAAGTGGTTCGACACAGGAAGTGTCTTTTGAGTCATTCATCACGGAAAGGCAGAAGCCAATCATATGCGTTTAGAGCCGGAAAAAGAATTGATCCGTTCACCTCTCGAGTCCTCTATCGGTCTGAGTCATTTGTTCATCACGGGCCAATCATATGCGTTTAGAGCCAGAAAAAGAATTGATTCGTTCACCTCTCGAGTCCTCTATCGGGTCTGAGTCATTTGTTCATCACAGTCCAATCATATGCGTTTAGAGCCAGTCACATATAATATAATTATATGTAACGGATCACATATAATTGATCTGTTCAACTCTTGAGTCATCGGGTTTGAGTCATTTTGTCACATGATGAACGAACGAACGACTCGAGAATTAGAAGACTCGAAAGGTGAACTAATTATCATGGCTTCTATCGACTCAGATTGTGTACATTGGTTAAGATTATATGTGACTGTCAGTGTAACGTGAACGAACCACTGACATTTGAAGACATGAAGAGGTGAGCTGAGCAAAGACAAAACAATACATTCATAGACAAAATAGCAGGTAAACATTGAATTATTATTTTCTCCTTCTTATAGTGTTCTATTTATGACTTATTTTTCGTGTGATCAACTTTTTGGGCTAGTTGTAAATGTGTTTGGAAGCAATTCATAACATTTTAATAATATTTTGGCAAATTGAACCAAATGAATCGAAAAAAGATTCATTCATCTCGATGAACGAGACTCAAAGATCCGAGTCAGTAAAATGATCCGAACTTCCCATCACTAGCAAACATACTTTGTTTTGTTATACGCCGCATAATTCTATATTTCAGCTGAAGAATAGCACATTTATCTATTAATTTCTTAATAATTGAGAAATTAGTTTGACAATATGTGGTAGGGATGCACCGATATGGATTTTTTGTCTGATATCCATAACCGATAACCCTTGAGACTTGGATGCCGATAGCTGATATATATTTATATAGGCCGATAATTATAAATATTTCAAAATGTTGTATTTTTATACAGCAAACTTAAAAGATTGAACTGCTCTTATGAACTGAAATGTCTATACTCAAAGCAAAAAAAGCTATCATATAAAAATCGCAAGGTGTATATATAGACCTATATTCATGATTTCATATAAATCAGCATCCAAAAAAAAAATAATTTCCTTTTCTTCATAGCAAATTAACATGCAACTGACTGTTGCATAAAAAATAGGTTACAAAGCAAAATGGGATTTAATTACCAAGTTAAAATATATTTTAAATAAGATGAAAATAAAAGAGCACTTCACACTCATTCAGCTGAACCTGATGAAGCTTATTGTTAAATCAATCGACTGTGACCACAACATAAAGGTATTTTGAAGTACCCTATTTTTCACAACTTGATTCCTCATTATTCCCTCTGTTTCTCTCACCGTGAGCGGTAGTCCTCCAGGAACTGGCAGGGGTTTCGTTTGAGGCTCAGAGATTGTAGCGGCGAGCTCCTCAGCAGGGTCAGCTCGCCCAGAGAGGAAATACTGTTTTCAGACAGGCACAAGTGCTGGATCTCAGGAACCTTTGGCAGCTGACGAAAGGACGTCAAATTGTTCCGGTGAAGATTCAGGATTTTACATCTGTGAGAAATGAACATGCTCGGGTTTGAGTCATTGTAATGTGTCAGTGTTCTACAGGGTTGTCATATACACTGACTTTATTTGGACCAGCGTTTAAATACTTTATTTATTATTATTCAACATAGCAACTCCTAATATGTGACCGTAGACCACAAAACCAGTCATAGGTGTCCATTTTTAAATTTGTAACTCATACATGATCTGAAATCTGAATTAATAAGCTTTCCATTAATGTATGTTAAAATAATGTATGTCCTATCCTAAAATAATGTTAACATAGGATAGTATTTGGCAGATAGATGGTGAGCCATACTGTACCATTTTTTTGGGTACCCTTTTGAAAGTATACCTAGCAAGACAAAAGGCTACCAAAAGGCGGAGCTAACTGTGCAGCTGAATGCTATTGGTTTATAGAGAAACATCACCAGCATGTACACAAGCAGGAGAGTGAAAACAAAGAAACCACCATTTTTAAATCCACAACTGTGAATAACTATTAGAATTTCTGCAATCTAAAGGTTAAAAAAAAAATAAATACTTAGTTAGGTTTTCTAAATGAGGTGCTAGAAATGCAAATTACTAATCAGAATTTGAATTTTGATATATTTACAGTAGGAACTTTACAAGAAATCTTAATGCAACATGATCTTCCAATGATTTTAAACATAATTTTGACCTATGCAGTGTATTTCTGGCTACATAGGTTTTGTCATCCAGGGTCACAAATTTGTTTAGGAAAACCTGCCATTAAGTTAAAATTGTAAAAGAAATATATATTAAGCAAGAAGAATATGTGCAATACAAATGTAACATTTAATCAGTAGGACGCATATAAAAAACGTGATTAAGGCTGTTTTTAAGGCTGAGTTAGATGTCGATACATAATTAACACTTTCCGGTCCCACTTTATATTAAGTGTCCTTAACTACTATGTACTTACATCAAAAAATAAATACAATGTACTTACTGTGTTTATAATGTATTTGAGAACACTTGTGGTGCTTTTGAGTTGGGATAGAGGTTGGGTTATGGACAGGTTTGGTGGCGTGGGAAGGTTTAAGGGTGGGTTAAAGTGTAAGGGATGGTCAACAGTGTATTTACAAAAGTAATTACAAAAGTTATTTACAGATGTAATTACATACAAGTATTTAATCAAGCATAAGTACACAGTAAATGCATGTATTTACACAATAAGTACATTGTAACAAACTATTAGCTCCTGTGTAAGTACATATTAGTTAAGGACACTTAATATAAAGTGGGACCCACTTTCCTTCTTACTGTAAAATAAACGGCTCATATGAGATTACAGTACGCAGCTACAGTTGCACTACATGTATTTTTACACAACCGTACACATAGTGTTACAAAACAACCAATGCAATACAATACAATAGCACAGGCTCAATGGAAAGATCACGTGGGAGTTTGCACAAATCTTCAGCAGTATACACACTCAAGTACGAAAGGAGTTTGTGTGTTATAGTGCGGAGGATGTTTTTCCAACCTTGGCAGTCTGACGGAGCTGAGATCTCTCAGTGCGTTCTCCACCAGCTGTAGACACTCCACCCGGATCAGTCTCCTCAGGATGCGGATGAAGTTCTCCAGCTGATACGGATCTCCCAGGTCCTGATAAGACAAGTTCAGCACCTGCAGAGACAGATCCATGAATCTAGATCCAGCTGCTGTGGTTACTGGCTGATAGATAGCTATTGGGGATGAATAGACAGAACAATAAATAAACGGATGGACAGAAAAATGGATGGAGAGATGGACAAAGAAAGAAAGATGGACTGATGGACAAAAACATATAGATGGATGGATGGATGGATGGATGGACAGATAGAAAGAACAAAGGATGGATGAACAAAGACAGATGATAGACAGATCGTCAACGATGGATGGATGGATGGATGGATAAATATAAAGACAGAGACAGATCCATGAATGCAATACAAGGACAACCAGCTGCTGTGGTTACTAGCTGATAGATAGCTATTAGAGATAAATAGATAGAACAATAAATAGATTGATGGACGGATAGAAAGATAGATGGAACAATGGATGAATAGAGAGATGGGCAAAGAAAGAAAGATGGACTGATGCACAAAAACAAATGGACGGATAGACAGATAGAAAGAACGATGGATGAATGGATGGATGGACAGATAGACAGATGATAGACAGAAAAACAGATGAATGGATGGATGGATAAATATAAAGACACCTGCAGAGACAGATCCATCAATACAATACAAGGTTAACCAGCTGCTGTGGTTACTGGCTGAGAGATAGCTATTAAAGATGAATGGATATATAGATTGGATAGATGGATGGATAGATAAAACAATAAATAGATGACAGGCATGGGATGATAACCGGTTTCAAGGTATACCATGGTTTGGAAAAGTCAAGGTTTTAAAACCGCAAAAATTTTAAGATACACCGCTCCTAAGGTATATGTAAGACAACAGAAGTCAATGATTTATTTGAATTCTTTAGCATGACATGTTTACTGTTCAAAAATATTTTAAATGTTTCCTAAAATAATATATATTGTGTTCAGGGGGGGGGGGGTTGTTTTTCCCCCCAAACATTTAAAAAGAACTTATTTTAGAGCAGTAATCACAATACCCTGATACTTTAATCCAAAGTTATCATACCGTCAGAAACTTACACCGACCCATGCCTAATAGATGAATGGACATACAGAAAGATGGACGACTGGACAGAACCAATGATGGATGGAGAGACAGAAATAAAGATGGAAGGATGGACAGACAACTGGACAGATAAAAAGACTGATGGATGGATAAATAAGAATGATGGAGAAATAGAAAGACAACTGGACAGATAGAAAGAATGATGGATGGATGAACAAGAATGATGGACTGATAGACCGACAAACAGACAGACAGAAAGAATGATGGTTGGACAAATAGAAAAACAAATAATAGATGGTAAATAGACAAAGATAGACGGAGGGGGCGAGGCAGTGGCGCAGTAGGTAGTGCTGTCGCCTCACAGCAAGAAGGTTGCTGGGTTGCTGGTTCGAACCTTGGCTCAGTTGGCGTTTCTGTGTGGAGTTTGCATGTTCTCCCTGCCTTCGCATGGTTTTCCTCAGGGTGCTCCGGTTTCCCCCACAGTCCAAAGACATGCGGTACAGGTGAATTGGATAGGCTAAATTGCCCGTAGTGTATGAGTGTATGAGTGTGTGTGTGAATGTGGGTGTGGATGTTTCCCGGAGATGGGTTGCGGCTGAAAGGGCATCCGCTGCGTAAAAACTTGCTGGATAAGTTGATGGTTCATTCCGCTGTGGCGACCCCAGATTAATAAAGGGACTAAGCCAACAAGAAAATGAATGAATGAGACAGACGGAGGGATGGATAGATAGACTGATATGAAGATGGATGGACAGAATGATGGATAGAGATGCAGATGGATAGACAGAAGGATAGATAGAAGGATGGGCAGACAGGGATGGATAAAGCTAGATAGCTAGAAAGACTATAATAAACAGACAGACAGATCAAAAGACAGACGGATATAGATACATGAATAGACAGACAGAAGGATGGATGGATGGATGGATGAATGGATGGATAGATAGTCTAACAGGTGGACAGACAGATGGCTAGAAAGATGGAGGGATGGAAAGACAATGACAGACAGATCAAAAGATAGACAGAAAAACGGAAAGATGGACAGACAGGTAGAGGGATGGATGGACGGACAGATGGACAAACGGCCAGACAGATAGGATGGATGGTCAATGATAGACCGAAAGACAGATCAAAAGACAGATGGATTGACAGATAAATTAAACAGATGGAAGGGATGGCTGAGTAGATTAATAGAAAGACAGACGAACAGAGAGACGAATAGATGGATGGATAGGTAGACTGGCAGATGGACAGACAAACAGACGGCTAGACAGATAAAATGAGGGATAGACAATAGGGACTGATAGATAGACAGTTGTCTAACCACACAGTTCTCCCAGTTTTCCTGCAGTCTCTCCTCCCACTTCTGTCCTTCATCTTTTCTCCTCTTCCTCCGGCCTCCTCTGAGCAGGAAATCTCCACTGTGAGCCGACAGCTCGTCTTCTGCAGGCCCTGCTGGAGGAATTCACTGATGTCTGTCCTGTCATCAGACTGTATTACTGCAACACTGTAAAGATGCGCTCTTACCCTCTCTGACTCTGGGACAGGCCAGCTGGTCTCCACGGACATCATGCTCCTCTAACCAGTGCCACGAGGCAAACCTGAACCGGCTGGACGGCAACTGCACAAAACAAACACGGAGACAACATTCACAGTCCATGCAGACAAAACACACAATCGCAGCCATATTGACTTTGACGTACTGGTGTGGCAACGATGCCAGAGTCTGGAGTCAGTTCCACAGAGAACGGAGAGTGTGTGTCGCTTAACTCCGAGTAGTGCGAGTGAGACTTGGGGAAACTTTCACTGCTGGTGTTCACTCCAGAGGAACTGCAGACAAACAGATTCAAGTCAGTCACAAACATTACATATCAGATCACAATTCTGGTGCATATGTAATTAATATAGGCAGCATGGTGGCTCAGTGGTTAGCTCTGTCACCTCACAGCAAGAAGGTCACTGGTTTGAGTCCCGGCTGGGCCAGTTGGCAATTCTGTGTGGAGTTTGCATGTTCTCCCCGTGTTGGTGTGGGTTTCCTTTGGGTGTTCCGATTTCCCCCACAGTCTAAACACATGCGCTATACTGTAGGTGAACTGGATTATCTAAATTGGCCGTAGTGTACTGAGTGTGTGTGAATTCCAGAGTGTATGGGTGTTTCGCAGTAATGGGTTGCGGCTGGAAGGGCAACTGCTGCATAAAACATATGCTGGAATAATTGGCGGTTCCGTTCGCTGTGGCGAACCCTGACATATAAAGGACTAAGCCGAAGGAAAATTAATGAATGCAATTAAAATGTCTACTCATAACCGTTTTGAAAAACATTATAATGTTTTTAAATAATTGGTTACACTTAAAAACAGAAAAAAGAAACTGCATTATACAAAAATGTGTATTTTATTGTTATAATGTCTGCTTTTGTAAATTATTACAATATATTCACAAATAAATAACAATGCATCCCTTACAATTTTTACTTTAAAGGTCACCTGTGGTGAAAAATCTACTTTTCAAGCTGTTTGGACAGATGTGTGTAGGTATAGTGTATCCGCTTGTTAAATGTGACGTCACGTGAAGCGTCTTCCGGGTCCAAGCGCTCTATTCAACTGAATGGGGAGACTCATGAAATGGTAATAATAAACGTTTACAAAGCGATTTAATACTTTCGAAAGTCACGATCGCAGTATATATGTCCATGCCTAATATGCAATGGCCAGAAAGTGATTAATTTTTTGAATAAATTGTTAAATTTTTGGTATTTGTTATGCAGCAAGCCCAGAGATTGTTCTGTACACTAAGATTTTATATGAAATTAACTTTAATGTGTGATAGGAATAAAAAGTGATCATAAACGAATGATTTCTCAACTCAAATGAAAGCCAGCTTGGACCCGGAAACAGTATTACATACGTCACAAACACGTCACCACTTAACAAGCGGATTGACTGTCATATTGGGGTGACATACACACACACACAGTCCTTTTTTCAATTTAACAACATAAAAACGGTGGACCAATTGGACCGGTTTTCATACCGACCGCAACTTGACGTAGGAGTGCGATTCCCCCCGCCCACCAATATTGATTGACAAGCGCGTCCTCACATATCCTTTGTTTGTTGATTCACGTCTGCCATTTTCAGCGTGAGTCAAAGCAATGTCACTAAAGGAACACCCTTGCTCTATTTTTAGATGTAAGGCTCATTGGGCTCAACACAAGATCAATTTTCTCCACATTATCGCTTTAATACACAATTATTGTTTGTACCTTTTAGTAGGTTTGCAAACATGTGTACTTTTCATTGCGTCTAGCTTAAACTTCAGCCGGTTGCATCACAGAAGCTCCCTGTGATCTTAACTAGGTGCAGCTGGAAAAGTGCAAGCGCGTTGCCTCATGTGCGCGTCTCTACATTGGAAATAAAATAACAAACTTGCCTGCAGGTCGCACACCAGAAGTGTCTCTTTGCGAGGCGCAGCGCCGTGCATTTTGGAGTTCTGGGCGTGCGTTTCTGTCGGGGTGCACGCGGTGGCCGCCGTCTTGGGCCCCCGTTGTGTTTGCCCTGGTGGAGGCCTGTGTTTGGAGTTCTGGAATGCATGGTGCTGTGTGGCGCGACAATTCGTGACACTTCATGTTTCTGCCGCGCCACTGAGAGTGTCTGGTGTGCCGTGTTGCGGCTTCGAGCGGCGCATCCGGTGCCTCAGTCAAAGTTAATCAAGTGTGTGTGGTTATTAGTCTCGGTGTCTCGACACGTAAAACTAGCACACAGTTAGCTGTAAAACTATACAAAGACACAAATGATTGTGTACCCTCTGCTTGGTCTGTGTCCGAGTCGTACATGTACGGCTGAATGCTGATCCTCTCATGTAGCTTAACTTCTCTCTGTCTGCCTGTCTGTTGCAAACACAGAGCGTGGGAGCTCTTGGCTCAGCCCCCCTTATTACATTGGGCGGGAAGCCGAAATTAATTTTCATGTGAAGCAACACGCCCCTAAAACAGCGAGCTGTGTACACGCCCCAACATGACACTTTTGAACACATTATAATAAAAACATCTGAACAGTGTTTTGAACTGAACCTAAACTGGCACACTCAGAAGAACCATAATATTAACATTAAATCATAAAAAAGGGGTAAACTATGTGCCCTTTAAAGGGAACCTATTATGCCCCTTTTTACAATGTATAATGTAAGTCTCTGATATCCCTAGAGTAAGTATGTGAAGTTACAGCTCAAAATACCCCACAAATAATATTTTGTAACTCTTTGAATCGGCCCCTTTTAGGCTTTAATCCTAAGTGTGACATTTTAGTGACTGTCGCTTTAAATTCAAATGAGATTGTGCTCTTTTCAAAAGAGGGCGAAGCTACACATGCCTATGTGTAAGCATAGTGGCTGATTTAAAAACAAGACTATCGTCCTATGCTAATGAGGGAGAGATTGTCACTAGTGGGCGGGGCTTTCCCCCTCTGATGACATGTAGGTAGGTAGGTTACTTTATTTATACCCGAAGGTAGATTTGGTTTGCAGTCAAGAGTCCTCATCTCACAACAGTGCCACACAAAGGAACTCACAAAGTAACAGCAACAAATGCACATTAAGACATAAAAACGTAAAAATAAAGAATAAATAATCATTTTAAGTGTCCACCCCCCTCCCCCAAGTAAATGTTTAAAATGATCTAAAATATACAAGTCACCGAAACATCTCTGCTTTAGTCTAGGCCTTATTTAAATGTCTAATGGCAATACAAAGGGAGAATGTCAATCAAAGTGTTTATGCAGACTGCCTTTTATAAAGTGTGGTTATATAAAATAAAATAAATACATTTTACCATTAGAAGCTGGACATAGCTGTTGTCACACAACTGCATTTAAACCCCTCATCAAATTAGTTTTTTCAGAATAGTTTCCCTTTAAACCTAAAAAATATGTATTTACTCTACATCCACTGTTGGAATTTGCAATAGTAGTGAAGAAGATAGTTTTAGTGACTGCCCAAGTAAATTATTTATTTGAAAAATGTAATAGTTTCAATTCATTCACAAATCCAATCCACCGACTCATTCAGTCAATGGTTAGATTGGCTCACATGATTTACTTTGAAAAATTAATAACCATAAAATACCGTATTTGTATACTAACAATATAATATTGTATGCATTATTTGTATCTGCAAATTTTATAGTATGATTAATTTATTTTTGGGTGACCTTAACTTTTGTTAAATCTACAACAATTGCAAAACATACGAGGATGTATTATCATTTTCACTGGAAATAAAAAGTAACATTTTAATGCTAATTTAACCACTAAACTGTGAAACCTTACCATCTGTTCAGAAATCAGACCTTACATTTATTTATTTGCATCTGATTTTTGTAGATGCGAGTATCATTACCTCATTCAGACTCACTAAACAACTTACAAATTATTTCATACTTAATAACACACCACTCATAAGGCTAGTTCACCCAAAGATTAAAATGCACTCAAGAGGTGTACGTTTTTTATTCTGTTGAACACAAAAGAATATATTTTGAAGAATGAAAGAAAACAGACTTCCATAGTCTGAAAATGTACACCATGGAAGTCAATGGTTACCGGTTTCCAACATTTTTAAAGATACTTCTTTTGTATAGAAATTTCGGTTTTGTTGAAATGTCCCTTTAATACTGATGTTACCTTATGTCTAAGCATTTTTACTGTGGATACACTGTAACAAATGATTAGTTACGTTAACAAAAACAAGTAAACTCATTGCCCTAAATGCAACAAGTTGTTTTTTTTAGTAAACTGGTTGTCGCTATAAAAAGATACAGCCACAGCTAAATTATTTATTAAATTACCATTAATTATTTTTATTTTAGGGCGAAGCAGTGGGTAGCATGTTCACCTCACTGCAAGAAGGTCGCTGGTTCGAGCCTCGGCTGGGTCAGTTGGCATTTCTGTGTGGAGTTTGCATGTTCGTGTGGGTTTCCTCCAGGTGCTCCGTTTTCCCCCACAAGTTCGAAAGACATGTGGTACAGGTGAATTGGGTAGGCTAAAGTTGACCGTAGTGTGTGTGTGTGTGTGTGTGTGTGTGTGTGTGTGTGTGTGTGTGTGTGTGTGTGTGTGTGTGTGTGTGTGTGTATGTGTTTTTGTGACATATCAGGGCACAAATCTGTATAATGACATAGGTTTGACTCAGGTATTACAAAAAGGAGGTGAAATATGAGGGCATTGGTGACGTCCTCATTTCTCAAAATGCTTATAAATCTCACAGAATGAGTTTAATCAGAGTGTAAAGCTGCACAAAGTCTCCTGTGATGGTTGGGTTTAGGGTTGGGGTGGGGTGAGGGCAATACAATATACGCTTTAGACAGTATAAAATGAATAGAAACCTATGTAATGTCCCCACTTTTCACAAAAACAAATGTGTGTGTGTGAGCGTGTATGGATGTTGATGAAAGGGCATCTGCTGCATGAAACATATGCTGGATAAGTTGGCGGTTCATTCTGCTGTGGCGACCCCAGATTAATAAAGGAACTAAGCCAAAAAGAAAATGAATACTATTATTTTATTATCGTCTACCCCAACACTCATGGTAATGTAACAATAATTATTATTGTACTACAGCAAGGGTGCCCAAACACAGTCCTGGAGGGCCGGTGTCCTGCTGAGTTTAGCTCCAACTTGCTTTAACACACCTGCCTGGAAGTTTCCAGTGTATCTAGTAAGAGCTTGATTAGCTGCTTCAGGTGTGTTTGATTAGGATTGGAGCTAAACTCTTCTGGACACCAGCCCTCCAGGACCCTGTTCTACAGTCACAAAAATGATGCTATATTAATGAGTATCCACAGCTAAACTTCAACAAGTTAAACATTTTTGTAACTTGCAACTGTTAAAGTTGACTTGACTTAATATTTATAAGTACACACATAGTTTATGTACTTAATGATTTACACCAACGGCTTGCTTTTGTTTTTTTAAGTAAAGTCAGCTAATGGCTTAATATCATTGAAGTAGCATGATGCCCTCAAACGCTATAAAAGCACCTTCTCTGACCAAAAGTGCTACCTATGTAGGGCTCTTAGCATGTTTTGAGTCACGGCCTGAGTGTAACGGGAGCTCGCGCGTCCTTACATCCGCTGGGCTGAGGTTCTGGTGTGGATTACCGTGAACTCTGCACCCTAAACCGGATTAAAGTCAGCCACGACACCCGAGCACACCCGCACATCATATCAGAGCACTTTATAAGCCTTTACAATCCACTGATAATGGCTGCTGAGAACGTGCTTGATTTTGTGAAGCTGTTACTTAGGCCGTAAATACACATTATGTTCGCTTATAATGAATTAAAATATCCTGTAGGCATAGACAAGTTACATGGGCGTCAATTAACTATATAATGTAACCTACACCCACCTAAATAATACAATATAATACGCCGTAATACGATAATTTACAGGCCAAAGTTCCCCTAAATTGACTCAAAAGTCTGGAGAAAATAATACAGCTTCAAAACACGAATAAAGCAGGCAGGTCAAAAGCGTCATAAATAAAACTCATATTATTAAAATGCATTAGCTATTCAAAGGGTTTCTTACCTCTCGGACATGTCCGTAGGTTGTGACAGATCCCTATGGCATTTGACATGCAGCAAAGAGGGTTATTTACAAGGAATATAGCGCGGTTTCCCATTGATGATGGATGAAGTGTGTGCTAAAGTGCGACAGGTGAGCGTTCGCTCCGCGCATGCGCACAGGAGCGTCAGTTTCAGTGAGCTGCGCAGCGGGGTCAGTCAGGGCAGCAGAGTGTCTAAGGTTGCACTTCTGTGACTTTTGGAAAAAGCAGTAGGCTATAGCTGTACTTTTTCATGTAGTTTCTGTTGTATGTACTTGTTTTAGCTTTATGAGGCTGAAATTCATCTCTCTAATTTACTCTGAATGTTCATAATGGCACTCACAGGGTGGTGTGGTTGAAGTGCATACAAATACAGTAAGAATTCCTCTGCATGATAAATGTCATTGAGCTTATGTCAAAGATGCTGATACTTGTTTTATTGCAGTGTAAACTGATGGCTGGGCGTCACAGTGGTGCAGTGGTTAGCACAATCGCCTCACCGCAAGAAGGTCGCTGGTTTGAGTCTCGGCTGGGTCAGTTGGCATTTCTGTGTGGAGTTTGCATGTTCTCCCCGTCTTCACATGGGTTTCCTCCGGGTTCAAAGACATGCGGTATAGGTGAATTGGGTAAGTTAAAGTTGAGAGGGGTCTGGATGCAGACCTGGTGCAGTGCAATCTGAGTTGCATCCAATACTTTTTAATGCGCTCACCTAACCCCACCCCTTACCCTACTCGTCACAGTGACATCACTCACTCCATTGAGTGCATTGGGTCTGAGATTGCGTCGCTGAGGGATGCAATCTCAGCTTGCATCGTGAAGGCTGCATCCAGATACTATTGCTAAAGTTTGGTAAGTGTATGTGTGTGAATGAGTGTGTATGGATGTTTCCCAGTGATAGGTTGCAGCTGGAAGGGCATCCGCTGTGTAAAACATATGCTGGATAAGTTGGCGGTTCATTCCGCTGTGGCGACCCCAGGTTAATAAAGAGACTTTAAGACAAAAAAAAGAAATAAATGAATGAATGAAGTTGATGGCAAAGTTAGCTCTCCAGACATGTTTTGTGTGCTAAACCATTCTGATTCAAGTCTGCATTTCATAAACCAGGGTTATTAAGCTAAATATGAAATTATAAAATTAAAAATAATTTGTTACTTGAAATATGTTGTACCATTACTATACACAGCACGCTTAAAAAGCTTTAACTGAAGAAAATAAGTAATACAGTATACACTCACCGGCCACATTATTAGGTACACATTACTAGTACCGGATTGGAGCCCTTCAGAACTGCCTTAATCCTTCATCGATTCAACAAGGTACTGGAAATGTTCCTCAGAGATTTTGGTCCATATTGACATGATAACATCACACAGTTGCTGCAGATTTGTCGGCTGCACATCCATGATGCGAATCTCCCGTTCCACCACATTCACAGGTGCTCTATTGGGTTGAGATCTGGTGATTCATTGTGGAGGCCATTTAAGTACAGTGAACTCATTGTGGCATTGACAAGAAAATATCCCCCACACCATTGCAGCACCACCACCAGCCTGAACCGTTGATACAAGACAGGACGGATCCATTCTTTCATGTTGTTGACACCAAATTCTGATTTTACCCCGAGTGGTCTCCTGCTGTAGCCCATCTGCCTCAAGGTTGGACGAGTTGTGCGTTCAGAGATGCTCTTCTGCAGACCTCACTTGTGACGAGTTACTGTTGAGTTACTGTTGCCTTTCTATCAGCTGGTACCAGTCTAGCCATTCTCCTCTGACATCAACAATGCATTTGCACCCACAGAACTGCCGCTCACTGGATTTTTTCTTTTTTTTCAGACCATTCTTTGTAAACCCTACAGATGGTTGTGTGTGATATTCCTAGTAGATCAGCAGTTTCTGAAATACTCAGATCAGCCCATTTGGCACCAACAATCATGTCACGTTTAAAGTCTCTTAAATCACCTTTCTTCCCCATTCTGATGCTCGGTTGGAACTGCAGCAGATCGTCTTGACCATGTCTGTATGCCTAAATGCATTGAGTTGCTGTCATGTGATTGGCTGATTAGAAATTTGCGTTAACGAGCCGTTGGACAGGTGTACCTAATAAAGTGGCCGGTATGTGTATATTAGTATATAATGTTATCTATCTATCTATCTATCTATCTATCTATCTATCTATCTATCTATCTATCTATCTATCTATCTATCTAAACAATAAAAATTACTAAACATTACAATTTGTAAAACATAATATTAAAATAATACTGACTCTAATAATAAAAAACTAATTTAAAATAATAGAAATAACACGATTAGTCTTCCAATAACAACAGTTGCTTAAACTGTTCTGTCTTGGTATAGTTTAAAACAGAGTCTATTTTTGAACACCAAAAGTGTGGCTGAGAGAACATCTTGGCTCTGAAGTGTCAACATCTCCGTCTAATCATCATCTCTGCTATGAAAAAACACACACAATGACAAGTCATAGACATTCATCTTTATTTTCTGAAACCGAGAATACAGCTGGTATTTTTACTTCATCTTTTATACCAAATGCAGTTTCCCTCGGTCCTCCTGAGTCTCCACTACCTGTACATTCACAACCTTTATTAAATCAAAAACCCATAGTCATATAATAAGGCATATGAGTATGTCAGCAGTACTTCAGCCATGTACAAAACCAAACAAAGGTGGAGGGTGAAAGAATTAAAAGACTTTAAAGCATAGGTCTCAAACTCAATTCCTGGAGGGCTGCAGCTCTGCACAGTTTTGCTCCAACCCTAATCAAATAATCTAGGTGTTCAACACTACTAAAGACTGTTAAGCTGGTGTGAGTTGGAGGTGGTTGAAGCTAAACTATGCAGTACTGTGGGCCTCCAGAAATTGAGCTCGAGATCACTGAAAGCAATGACAATTTACTCATCTTCAAGTTCTTCCAAACTGGGGATTTAAAGACTCAACTCATGATTCAAACCACGATTTTGATTTTAACATTATCTAATGGAATCTTATGTTAAAGTGTGACCCATAAAACGGAACAAAACGGCAGACAAGCTGAAAGAGATGTAGATTTACTCTCTGCCAGCAGGTGGCGCATGTGAACGGCAGCGATAGGGACCTTTAGACAGAATGCATTTAGACGTCATTCCTTCCGTTATGCTACTTTTACATTGTTTTACTATATAAACGCATAGTATAATGTATGTTATAATGTATAATGTAAGTATAAATGCCGAACTTCTCCGCTCTGGCATATTCAGATGCATCTGAATGGACATCAATGTAGTGAAAAGTGCAGTTTGACAGCATATTCAATATAGTATTTTTTCATATTTGAAGTGATTCAGATCTTTGGTTCATCTTTACACCCCTATTCCAAACTCAAGAGTTTCTTTCTTCTGTTGAACACAAATGGAAACTATCTTGTAGAATGTGTAAATCCATTGACATCCATACAAGAAACAAATACTACCAGTGGTTTCCAACATTCTTCAAAATATCTTCTTTTGTGTTCAACATGATGAGAAACTCAAGTTTGAGTTGAGGATGAGTAAATTGGTTTATCTTTTGGATGAATTCTGCCTTTAAGTGAGTCTATATATAGAAAAGTGCACACGTTCTTGCAATAAATATCAAGGTTTCTCTACGGAACACAATAGCAAATATACATTAGAGGAGTTACAGGACTGAATGACGCTGGTGTGGAGTAAGACGTGATGGAGACTTCAGATATTTACAGCTCTGGGTTTCCTGCTGCGCTTAAAGCTTACAAGTATCAAAACACAATCACTTTTTCGTAATATAAATATCCCGTTCGTATAATATTTTCTGGTGCGTTTATAAAACCATGGCGCTGTGATGAGCTTGTTTCAGTGAAGATGCGGCTCGTGGATGAGAAGCATGAATTCAGTGTCACGTTGCGTACGCTTGGTTTTTACATGTCAAAGTTGTTGTCGAAGGGGTCGATGAGTTCAGGGTTCATAACTCTGCCCATGAAGAGGATGGATCCTGAGGGAAAACAAAAAAAGGAATATAGAAACGCCACAACTAATACATTTAGAGAGGAAGTAAGACCAAAATGAGAGCATTAGAGTGTAATTTTAGTACAAGGGTTTCATTCATTTTAGAGTGCTTTCACACCTGCCTCATTTAGAGCTGCATGATTCGGACTAAAATGAGTAACAATATTTGCCTACATTTTTTTTGCATGATTTTTTTTCTCGATTCTGTGATTCAAAACAGTGCATCAGCTCACGTGTGATTTTTTGCGGCCACAAATACGTCATTACATTAAGGGTTCTATTTTGACGGTTCTTGCGCAGAGCGCAAAACGAGGGGCGCAAACGCTTTCAGGGCGTGCTAGATACAGCAGTATACAGCATTATGCTTTGCAAGACTACCAGACTTATTAATAGCTTTTTTCCTCAAGCTATCAGACTGCTCAACTCACTCATGAAAACTGGATTATAAAATCACACCCCACAGCCCACACACACAAAAATCTGTTGAACTGTGAGAAAGGCAAACTCAATGTTTTTATGTTAATATTCCTTGCACGTGTAACATGTTTACAAAATTCACATACCTCTAAGCTGCTACTTTGCACTTTTGCCATACTGCACCTAATTGCACTACAATAAATACCTCAACTTG
The DNA here is from genome assembly GCF_052040795.2 of Danio rerio. NCBI lineage: Eukaryota > Metazoa > Chordata > Actinopteri > Cypriniformes > Danionidae > Danio > Danio rerio. The sequence goes on along the minus strand of NC_141038.1, from coordinate 6,761,287 downwards.
GTCATATTCTGGAACAATAGGATATATGGTAATTGTTTACAGTTTATTATTGTCTATTAATTCAATTTATCTTGTACTATATTAGTTAAATGTTTAGATGTTTAGTTTATGTCTAGTGTGTGTCATATTTTTGTTTTTAAATTGCACATTGGAGTATGGGAGAAACGCAATTTCAGTCTGCTGTGTAATGTACCGTTGCATGGTTTGATTGACAATAAAGTTGACTTAACTTGACTAGAACACATTTTTGCTAACTTAAGGACGGGAAAATCCGCTTTGCGCCGTGGCGCATGGTCTAAAAGGGTTGAGTTTATTTTCTTAATGAGTTATAGGTGTGTTTTGAGAATAAACCAATTAGAGTCTCATCTCCCATTACCTGTTAAGAGTCAGCTGCGTCGCGCCATAAGCGCATTGCTATTAACATGACGTAAAGTAAGTTCACTTTCGCTTTTGCTCTCATGGATAGGGAAACCTTACCGCACAGACATCAATTAGCCTATAAATAATCAATTTCGTTTGTTAAGCGCATAGATTTGTTTCAAAACTATTTCTAAATTCAATTCTAATTTCCAGCAAACGAATAAATGAACAATAATAATAAAGTGTGGTCAAAATAAATAAAATAAGTTATTTCCAAATACACCTGCTATCCCCCATATGGTCTAAAACCTGACAGGTGGACAAATCTAAGCTTGTTTTTAATAAAAAAAATTTAAATATGGATATAAAAAATAATACTGCTAATAATAATAACATTATACAAAAGCAAATTGAATGAACTGAAAAAGCCTCCCGAGATGAAGAAAGTATGAAGGCGGTGGTTTTTAAATTCATGTTGGCTAGAAATTAATATGTTTTGTAATATTTTAATCATTTATATTTATATCCCATATATATCCTTATTATATATATATCTTTAATATATTATATCTTTTTCATATGTAAAGATATTTGCGTATTGCATCTTGTGTGTAGTGTGTAAGCCAGGCGCACTTTGCGCCAGACAATAGACCGACTTTGTTCTGGTCTGATGAACAGACTATTTACAGTTTCTCAAAATAGCAATGCGCCAAAACACACCTGCTTTTTTAGACCAGAACGCCTATGGGCGCACATTTGAGCGCAAATGCATTTGCTATTTAAACAGCGTGGCGCAACACCTCAAAATGACCCTTGCGCCAAGCTTAAAATAGTAAAAGACTATTGCGCCGCGCCTTGCGCCACATTGCGCCGGGTGTATGATAGGGCCCTAAAGACAGAAATTTTTTTTTTGCATGAATCATACCTTTATAAATACAGTATGTGACTCTTTCAACACTATTTGGAGGTGTCCACATTGCTGAGCAACGTATATAAAACAATGTGAAGACTTGTACGACCGCCTTTATGCTTCTCTCCTGAACTTGAAAATATCATTGGTTGAATTGTAGAGATGCTGGATTAGGATCGTGTGGGGGGTCGAATTGAGATCGCAACATTTTTCCCAATTAATCGTGCAACCCTACGTTTGGGCAGGTGTGAAAGCAACAATTGTATTCTGCTGCACACCGAAAGCAAACCAAACAAGAGTACAGAGATCTGCTCAAAGAGGTGGTCTCGGTACGCTTTTTAAACAAACAATGGATCGGTTATTTTGTGGTTAGCACTGGAACCGCTTTGACAGAATGTACTTTGCTTTTTTTGGAGAAGAAAAGTTTTCAAAATGATTATTAATAACAGTGAGTGTACCTGTTTTTCTGTTTCTGATGATGAAGAAGAAGGGATGATCAGCCATGACCTGTGGGTACAACACCAGCGTCCTGGTCAATGCGATCATACCTGCAGGAGGACAAAGCCAGAAATAAACATTGATATTTAATCTATGTATATTATATCCTATTGACAACAGACTACATGGGTGTCAATTAGCTATATAATGTAATTTACACTCACCTTAATAACAATACATTGTCATGTTGAAATCATTTACAGGCCAAAGTTCCTCTTAATTGGCTTAAAAGTCATATGTTCAAGTATTTTAGAATAAAATACTGTATTCAGGTGTAACAGAGGCCAGCTAGTTTGTGCTGTGCATGTAAACCTCACTCCTCTGACCTCTAAAGGTGCTCTAGCGACAGATGCTATTGGCCATGGTCTTTAGCCTACTTGGTAGAGCACCCAACTTCCATGCGGAAGATTGCCGGTTCGATACCAACTCGGAGAGGGTTGAGTGGCGTAAGACCGGCGGGGTTACATTGGTGCCGTGACCCGGATGTGAGTGAGGTTTAGGGAGGTGAGTGTAACGGAGGCCAGATAGTGTGTGCTGTGCAGGTAAACCTCACTCCTCTGACCTCTAAAGGTGCTCTAGCGACATACGCTAGAGACCATGGTCTTTAGCCTCCTTGTTAGAGCAACCGACTCCCATGCGGAAGGTCGCCGGTTCGATGACAGCTCGAAGCAGGTTGGCCGGTGTAGGACCGGTGGGGTTACACTGGCATGAATAGGCTATATCACTCAGTAAAAACATTAGACCTGAAAGATATCTTTAATGAAAAACCGAAAATCCCAGATTCTCAAATTGGCATAAAAAGATCTCTCTCAGCATCGCACCTAAATTTTATGTTGTGTTTGTATTAAGATTGCACATATTAGAAACGAACACATATTTTTGACTTTCATAACTCTTCTTCATTTTTGTGCTGACATAAATGCAGAACAAAGATATAAAACTAATAAGAAAATAATTTCATCAACAAGACGATGATGAGTCAATCAACCTTGTATAAATGTAGGCTACTATCTGCACGGCAAGTGTTTTTCATCTGCAGATCAACTTCGGGTGAAAGGTTGGTGACTATTTTCAATTTCGTAAGGTTCCTTTCACAGCATGAAAATGTAAATGAATCAAAATATGAAATAAATATGAAAATATGAATATAAAATTAAGCATCGAGTTGTTCAATGTGTTTAGACTATTGTTAATGTGTTCAAACTATTATATTGGATTTACCAAAGTCACACAAGTGCCAATCTCACATCTTTTACATCCATAATGCTATTATGGTATGTGTGTGAATACCTGATCCTGCGGCCCCTTCTGCCCCTTCCTCCGTCACCTCCAGATAGGCCTTCTGAACAGCTTTCCCGATGAACAGATCTTGTCCGTCTGCACACAAACAAACACAATGAACCAGTTATTTACATTTATTCATGAGCTGCTATAATCAGAGACGCAGAGCGGTGTATAATTTGGATAATGAACACAACACATTCACAGATTAAAGATTCAAAGGCACATTTGATGCTGAAATCAAAACAAAAATGGCAAATTCAATAGTAAGAGATGAACATCGAACGTGAAAAAAGGGGTTTAGTGTTTTACTTTGATACTTGAAAGGATAATAATAATAATTCTAAAAGCCACACAGTATTAGCAGCACTTCAACTGAGTAAAAATGTATTGTTTTTGCTCATCTCTATTTAAAAAGGCATGTCAGCAAAATATTCATTCTCCTTTGGCTTAGTCTCTGTTTCAGAGCTCGCCACAGCGGAGTGAATGATATGTTTCTAAAGGATATATCGTTGTATTCGACTGTTTTTGTAAGTACATCGAATATTCTAAGTTTTAGAATTTATTCTATATTTCATTATGAGTATCCTTTTTTATTTCTTTCTTTATTAAAATAAATACTTTTATTAAAAAAACATTTTGCGCCCTATCATACACCCGGCACAATGTGGCGCAAAGTGCGACGCAATAGTTGTTTGCTAGTTTCAGCTTGGTGCAGGAGTTTTTTTGACGTTTTGCGCCAACTGTTTAAATAGCAAATGCATTTGCGCTCATATGTGCGCCCATAGGCGTTCTGGTCTACTGTCCAGCGCAGAGCGCGTTAGTTGTGCGCCTCGCTTACACACTTCTTAATACACACAAAATGTAGAACAATACGCAAATATCTTTACATATGAAAAAGAATTTAAATATAAAGGATATATATATATAAGATATAATAAGGATATACAGAGGATATAAATATAAAGGATTAAAATATTACAAAACATATAATTTTCTAGCCTACATAAATATAAAAACCAGGCCTTCTTCATCTCGGGAGGCTTTTTCAATTTATTCATGACAATTTGCTTTTTTATAATGTTATTATTATTAGCAGTATTATTTATTATGTGCATATTTATATTTGTTTTATTAAAAACAAGCTTAGATTTGCCCACCTGTCAGGTTTCAGACCATATGGGGCACAGCATGTGTTTTAGGATATAACTCAGGTTTTGAACACACTTCGTTTTGATTGTTCATTTATTCGTTGCTGGAAATTAGAACTGAATTTAGAAATAGTTTTGAAACATATATTTGTGCCTAACAAACAAAATTAATTATTTATAGGCTAATTGATGTCTGTGCGTACAACACGTTTCCCCATCCACGAGAGCGAAAGTGAAAGTGGATAATTTATCTCTCATTTTCGCGCTGCAGATGCTCTGTTTAACTGTTTGCTTGTGAAATGCTCAGTTTCTCCACCTACACTTACTTCACGTCATGTAAATAGCAAATGCACTATGGCACGACGCAACTGACTCTTAAAGGTATTGGGAGATGAAACTCTGATTGGTTTATTCTCAAAACACACCTATAACTCATAAGGAAAATAAGCTGAACCTTTTTAGATCATGCGCCACGGCGCAAAGCGGATTTTTCCATCCTTATATAAGCACATATGGATTCCGACACGCCCTGAATGCGTTTGCGCCCTGCGCTTTGCACTTTGCGCATGGAACGTTAAAATAGAGCCCTTTATCTTTTGGAAAGGGGGCAGCACAGTGGCACAGTGGGTAGCACAATCGCCTCACAACAAGAAGGTCGCTGGTTCGAATCTCGGCTGGGTCAGTTGGCATTTCTGTGTGGAGTTTGCATGTTCTCGCTGTGTTCGCGTGGGTTTCCTCAGGATGCTCCGCTTTCCCCCACAAGTCTAAAAGACATGTGGTATAGGTGAATTGGGTAATCTAAATTGTCCGTATGCAGATAGTGGTTATGTCCGTGGGCGCTGCAGATAATCCGGAGGTCGGGTAATTAAAAAAACAAAACATTATGATTAGTTTCAGGTGCGTCACGCGTTTATGAGTTTAATTATTAATGATTTAATTTAATTATAATTATAATAATAATGGAGGCGAAACAGATCCAAGAGAAACTTAAAAAGGGAGAATTAAAAGCAAAAGGAAGGAAAGAAAAGTGCCGCAGGGGAAACTTTTAGCAAAAGTTAACGTGTTGAATCAAGTGCTGGGCATGAAATAGGCCAGGGGTGTCCAAAGCCGGTCCTGGAGGGTTGGTGTCCTGCTGATCTTAGCTCCAACTTGCTTCAACACACCTGCCTGGAAGTTTACAGTATACCTAGTAAGAGCTTGATTAGCTTGTTCAGGTGTGTTTGATAAGGGTTGGAGCTAAACTCTTCAGGACACGGCCCTCCAGGACCTGGAATAGGCTATGGAACGGCTATAAAGAGGCGACAGTGCCACAGCACGAAGGTGGCTGGTTGGAGCCCCGGTTGGGTCAATTGGCGTTTCTGTGTGGAGTTTGCATGTTCTCCCCGTGTTGGTGTGGGTTTCCAATGGGTGCTCCGGTTTTCCCCACATGTCCAAAAAAACATGCGGTACAGGTGAACTGGGTAAGCTTAACTGTCCATTGTGTATGTGTGTGAATGAGTGTGTATGGATGTTTCCCAGCGTTGGGTTGCACCTGGAAGGGCATCCGCTGTGTAAAACATATGCTGGATAAGTTGGCAGTTCATTACGCTGTGGCAGCCCCAGATTATTAAAGAGACTAAGCCGAAAAGAAAATGAATGAATGAAGAAATATTGTAATAAATGTATTGTTCATTGTTTGTTTATGTTTATTAATGCCTTAGCTAGCATTAACTAGTACAACCTTGATGTAAAGTGTTACCACAGTATTATAGACATTCATTGATCCATTCGTTTATTGAAAGAGCTGCATTTTCTGTAATTTTGTCCTATTCACTAGCATTAGTTTGCACACAGTGTTGTGTTTTACGAAGGTTAAATCATGCCGTCCTTCAGCTGTCAGTCTCATTTTGAGCATCTGTGTATACGTGAGCAGAATACCGGTGTGTTTTCTCAGGCCGCTGGCTTTGTTTTATCGATTACCTGTCATCTGAGCCGTCATGGCCGACAGATCGGCATCTTTGCTGAAGATGCTCCTGATGCCCAGCTGCTGCAGAGACTCTCTCAGATCAATCTTCTGCTCCACCTTGAATCTGAAATGACCCCAAAGATCGAGTCAGAGTGAACTTCATCCAGATACAACAGCTGCATGCGGATGAATGTAAAGCGAAAGTGTTAAGAGAGGTAATGATGTGGAATTGTTATTAATGTATTTTTGAGGTTCTCTTGTAACATTATTTAAGTACAGTTGAAGTCATAATTATTAGCCCTTTTTTCCTTTTCAAATATTTGTTCAAATGATGTTTAACAGAGCAATGATTTTTATCACAGCATGTCTGATAATATTTTTTCTTAAACAGAAAGTCGTATTTGTTTTATTTCGGCTAGAATGAAATCAGTTTTTAATTAAAAAAAAAAACATTTTAAGGTCAATATTTTTAGCTTCCTTAAGCAATATTTTTTTCCTTGGCCTCTATTACTGTCATTTAAAAAAAAAAGAAACAGTAATTTTGAAGAAAAGAAACAATCTGACTTTCTCCAGTATTCAGACGTTTGTGCTAGAAATGTATGCAAGTTAGTGCATTTAGTAAAACAATGCCTCATTTATTTATTTAAAAATAACATCTTAGAAAACCTGTACTTACTATGAAACATGTAAGGCAAAAGTTTGTTAATGTAATGTAATGTTTCTTATTGTAATCAATAAACTGGGTAAGCATAGTGCTAACTAATTTCGTTAACAAAAATATTGATGATGAGATGACTAAGACGAGATGTAGACTGGACTAATGGGTAGTGATCATTAGATACTAGCATTCACTACAATCGATATGCAATTTCGTTGATGACAAAAGATGGGACTAAATTGTGGGGAAAAAAAACAACAACATTTTTAGTGATAATAATTGAGTAATTTAATGTACAGATAAATCATAAATGAGAAGAAATGTGGGGAAAATAACATATTTTTGGAAGCAGATTGATTGAAAGATTAATTCATGTACTACTTTGTACTATTTTGAATAATGACCATAACCGAAACAGCAGGAGCATTTTTTGTTTGTTTGTTAGTTTGTTTGTTTACTTTGCATGTACAGTGCTTCCGAAAAGTATTGATAGCGCTTCACTTTTAACACTTTTTTTTTTTTAATGTTATAGCCTTATTCCAAAATTCATGTATTTCCTCAAAATTCTACACATAATAGCCCATAAAGAAAATGTAAAAAAAAAGAGTTTTTGAAATTGTTGGAAATTTAATAAAAATAAAAAAATAAAAAAACTGAAAAATCACATGTACAGAAGTATTCACAGCCTTTGCTCAATACTTTGTTGGCAGCAATTACAGCCTCAAGTCTTTTTGAATCTGATGCCACAAGCTTGACACACCTGTCTTTGGGAATTGTTCCCCATTCCTCTTTGCAGTACCTCTTAAGCTTTGTCAGTTTGGATGGGAAGCGAGTGTGTAACGCGATTTTCAGATCACTACAGAGATGCTCAATAGGATTTATGTGTGGGCTCTGGCTGGGCCATTCAAGGACATTCACTGAGTTGTTGTGAAGCCACTCCATTGATATTTTGGCGATGTGCTTTGGCTCATTGTCCTGCTGGAAGATGAATCGTCGCCCCAGTCTGAGGTGAAGAGCACTCTGAAGCAGGTGTTCATTCAGGATGTCTCTGTACATTGCTGCATTCATCTTTCCCTCTATCCTGACTAGTCTTCCAGTTACTGCTGCTGAAAAGTATCCCCACAGCATGATGCTGCCATAACCAAGCTTTACTGTAAGGATGGTATTAGACTGGTGATGAGCGGTGCCTGGTTTTCTAAAAAAACGTAACGCCTGGCATTCACTCCAAAGAGTTGAATTTGAGTCTCATCTGACCAGAGAATTTTGTTTCTGATTGTCTGAGAGGCTTCCATCTGGCCACTCTACCATACACTCTACCATCTGATTGGTGGATGGTTGCACAGATGGTTGTCCTTCTGTAAGGTTCTCCTCTCTCCACAGAAGAACGCTGGAGCTCAGATAGAGTGACCATCGACTAAGGCCCTTCTCCCCCGATCACTCAGCTTAGATGGTCGGTCAGCTCTAGGAAGAGTCCTGGTGGTTCCAAACATCTTCCACTTATGGATGATGGAGGCCACTGTGCTCACTGTAACTTTCAGAGCAGCAGAAATTTTTCTGTAGTCTTCCCTTGCCTTGTACCTCGAGACAATCTTGTCCTGGAGGTCTACAGACAGTTCCTTTGTCTTCATGCTTGGTTTGTGCTTTGACATGCACTGTCAGCCCTGGAGACTTATATAGACAGGTGTATGGCTCTTCAAATCATGTTCAATCAACTGAATTGACCACAGGTGAACTCCAATGAAGCTGATGAAACATCTCAAGAATGATCAGTGGAGACAGAATGTACCTGAGCTCAATTTAGAGCTTCACGCCAAAGACTGTGAATACTGATGTACATGTGATTTTTCAGCTTTTTTGTTTTGAATAAATTTGCAACAATTTCAACAAATCTTTTTTTCACATTGTCATTATGGGGTGTTGTGTGTAGAAGTATGAGGAAGTAAAATAATTTAATCAATTTTGGAATAAGGTGGTAACATACACAAATGTAGGAAAAAGTGAAGCGCTATCAATACTTTTCATATATATATATATATATATATATGTGTGTGTGTGTGTGTGTGTGTGTGTGTGTGTGTATAGTTTTAGTTTGTGTATTTAATAAATGCAGCAATGGTGTGCTTGTAATGAATTTTGTATTATTATAAAAGAGTGTATTGCAAATGTGTAAAAAACTGAAAACAAACTAAAATATAAAAACATTGTGGCCAAAAATATGAATAAACTTAAATTGCATACAAGTCAAAAAGATGTAGACTCTAACTAAATAAGGATTTGCTGTAAACATTAACACTGCAGGTGAACAGGATTAAAAGAATAACTAATAACAATGACTTGCCTTATGGGAAACATTGATCTCTTAAATCTCAAAGCTTAGATTCCTCATATCATGACTCCTCTAGTAAATGTGGTTTTAAAAAAGTGTGTGTCTGACCTGGGCAGGTAAACCTCCACCTTCTGCCTCTTGACGTTGTTGGCCCATTCCTCCAGCAGCGGCGCTTTAATGATGGGCTCCAGCGAGGCAAGAGGAACCTCCTGACGGGGCAGGACGATCATCATGCTCATGTCTTCGCCCTCATAGAGCATCTCCAGCACCTGGTAAACTCCACCAGCCTCTGTGGTGCCGTCGCTGAACTCACCTGAGCACAAACAACACAGACGGGTTAGTGAGCTACAGTGCTGCAGGTACAGTAGGCTGGAGATTCAGCAGCGTTAGTTCTCTAGCAGTGATATACTGTTGTAGTGCTTGTTTTTAACATTTTCTTTTCTTGTGTATCTTTATTTATACAGTTGAAGTCAGAATTATTAACCCCCCCCCCTGTATATTTTATCACCAATTTTTGTTTAAAAGAGAGAAGATTTTTAGTAACTCAGTTTCTAATAACTGATTTTTTTCATCTCTGCCATGATGACAGTACATAATATTTTACTAGATGAATATTACTAGTATATTTACTAGTATTCAGTTTAAAGTGACATATTTAAAGGCTTAACTAGGTTAATTAGGTTAACTAGGAAGGTTAGGGTAATTAGGCAAGTTATTGTATAATAATGGTTTATTAATTAATGGTTGATTTAAAAAACATAGGGAAGGGCATCTGCTGTGTAAAAACGTGCTGGATAAGTTGGCGGTTCATTCTGCTGTGGCGACCCCAGATTAATAAAGGGACTAAGCCGAAAAGAAAATTAATGAATGAAAATTGCTTAAAGGGGCTAATAATTTTGACCTTAAAATGTTTTATATATATATATATATATATATATATATATATATATATATATATATATATATATATATATATATATATATATATATATATATATATATATATATATATATATATATATAAACTGATTTTATATAGCCAAACTAAAGCAAATAAGACTTCTCCCAGAAGAAAAAAATATTATAAGAAAAACTGTGAACATTTCCTTGCTCTGTAAGACAGCATTTGGAAAATATTTAAAAAAGAAAAAACATTCACAGGAGGGCGAATAATTTTGACTTGTACTGTAAATAACATTTTAATGGCACTTAGTTTATTGTAATATTTTACAAAAAAATAAAAATAACGAATTAATAAAAAATAAAAAATTTTATACTGAAAAGATAAAAAAGCTATTTGTAATTTATGAATAATGTGTAATATTGCAAATCATGCATACATATGCTAGTCGTACATATATTATAAAATATTAAAAAATATAAAGAATAAAGGGAAGCTGAAGGAAAATGAATGAATGAATGATGTCAAAAAATATTGAACCTAACAAATTGGCATTCCAATTGAATAACTTGATAAATGAAAAATTAAGTTAAAATAAATTAATTTCATCACTTCACTTAAGCTATCAGGGAAGGCAAATTTTCAGTGAATATTTTTTTTCAAGTAAATTATTTTTTGTGCACTTAAAAAAATTAATTTTGCTGCTCGTTTAAATTACTTATTTTAAATGAGATGAAACAACTCAATTCTTAAGCTTTTTTGGGGGAAAACTTAATTGTTTTATGTTCAATCCACTTAAATTTGTAAAAATGAGTAAAACCTAATAGATTTGTGTTGGGACAACATGAAGGATTTATATGAAATCCAGAACTTTTGACTGTGTAATGATTTTTTTTTCTGTGGTTCTGTGCTCTGCGAATTTCAATTGTCCTCAATTAATCTGTTTTTTTAAGGATGATGAAAACCAACCACTGTCTCTGAGTGAAAATACAGTGTTTAATATTTCTCCCTTTTCACAGCTCTGACTCTTGCCTTTTCCCACTCAGTTTGTGCTGCTGTGTTTATAAACTCCTCCAGAGTCCCCCTCCTCCCACATTTACCTTCATCTGTCTTTCTCCTTTTCTTTTTGTTTGTCAGAGATGAATGAGAGTAACTCACTGCAGTTATTCTGCAGGATCTGAAAAAAACTCACCCATACAGACATAGATATATTCTAGCCTTATCTCAAGAGGAAGCAAAACTATTTTAAGTTTTGTCAGTTTAGTGGCTAATTCATATGAATTCATTCGAGTGCAGTCGTGCAAAAATGTACGGTTTTAAAAAGGAGGCATATCACCAACCTCCGCCCCTACACCCAACTGTCTTTGGGGGATCTTATATGATCGCAAATCATACCAAATGATGTTTAACAGAGCAAGGAAATGTTCACAGTATGTCTGATGATATTTTTTCTTCTGGAGAAAGTCTTTTTTGTTTTATTTCGGCTAGAATAAAAGCAGTTTAAATTTTTTTAACATCATTTTAAGGTCAAAATTATCAGCCCCTTTAAGCAATATTTTTGTGATTGTCTACAGAACAAACCATCATTATATAATAATTTGCCTATTTAACTTAACCTGCCTAGTTAACCTAATTAACCTAGTTAAGCCTTTAAATGCCACTTTAAACTGTGTAGAAGTGTCTTAAAAAATATCTAGTCAAATATTATTTACTGTCATCATGACAAAGATAAAATAAATCGTTTATTAGAAACAAGTTATTAAAACTATTATGTTTAGAAATGAGTTGAATAAATCTGCTCTATGTTAACCAGAAATTGGAGAAAAAATAAACAGTGGGGCTAACATATACACACTCACCGTAGTAAAAGTCCCCCTGCTGGTACATCATCAGGGTCTGCACTTCACTGCCGTCATCTCTGGTGAAGGAGAAAGTTCTGGTGTTTTCTGGCCTGAACTGGTTCTTCCAGCTGCCCCTGAAATAGACCGCATTCACCAGCATGATCATGGTGGAGCTGCTGAAGTCCTCCGCTGACACCAGATTCTGGATTTTGCCTGAAACCACAGACAAACAGAAATCCAGAGTGAAAGATAAACACCACGTCACAATCCTCTCCATCTCAGAAAAGAGAGACGGCATTAAATCATCTCTCTCTGGGGTTTGTGCTGGAATCTGACTAGGATAAAGAATGAAGCCAGAAATAGAAATGGAGATGTCATTATGATGCAGAATATTACGGATCTGCCATTATCTGCTCTCGTGTCCTTCTTCACTAAAGTCACAGTAATTCCTCTTAGCGCCGTCTGGTCATTTTGAATGTAAAAATCACTCTAAATTGGATTTGGAGCTGACTATATTCAACAGCTGAATGACATATTCCTGCACGGGTCAACATTTTGGTGTCCTCATCAAATTAAATTTGAAGTGATTTTTATGTACAGTTGAAGTCAAAATTCCTGTAATTATAATTATATATATATATATATATATATATATATATATATATATATATATCCCGAATGGGGCAGCACGGTGCCTCAGTGGTTAGCACTGTTGCCTCACAGGCAAGAAGGTCGCTGGTTCAAGCCCTGGCTGGGTCAGTTGTCATTTCTGTGTGGAGTTTGCATGTTCTCTGTGGTTTTCCTCCGGGTGCTCTGGTTTCCCCTACAGTCCAAACACATGCGCTATAGGTGAATTGAATAAGCTAAATTGACCGTAGAGTATGCGTGTGAATGCGAAAGTGTATGGATGTTTCCCAGAACTGGGTTGAGGCTGGAAGGGCGTCTGCTGCTTAAAACATATGCCGGAACAGTTGGCGGTTCATTCCGCTGTGGCGACCCCTGATAAATAATGGCCCTAACCCAAGTGAAAATGAATGAATTTGTGTTTCCCAATTGATATTTAACAGAGCAAGGAATTTTTTTACACTATTTTTCCTATACTTTTTTTTTCCTATAAAAAACATTCTTTTACATCCCTACCGTATTTTTTACAGTAAAATTCCAACCACATCTGCCATCTTTTAACCGAAATTTAGCAGATTTTTTTTTAACAGTGTGGCTAAACATTTGCAAAGTGTTACTAAGCTACATTGTGTAGATTTTAGTACTACAAAAACATTGCTGCGCTATTAATGAACGAATATGGTAATTTACTTTCAAATTGAAGTTTCTTTTACATTACTAACATGTATTTATTCGTAAAATTTTAACCTCAAGTGCTGTCTTTCATATCGTACATTTTGAGTATTGTGTTCAACAGTGTAGCCAAACATTTTGCAACGTTGCAGAGTGTTACAAAGTGTGAAACAAAGCTGTAGTACTACAAAAAATTGTTGGACAATAAATTTATTAAATATGTTAATTTACTGTAAGATGTTGAAGTTTCTCTTATTACGTTCCTACCATATTTTTATAGTAGAATTTCAATCACAGCAGTCGTCTTTTAACCGAAATTTTGCAGACTTCTTAACAACAGTGTAGCTAAACTTTTGCAAAGCGTAACTAAGCTACGTTGTGAAGATGTTAATACTACAAAAAATTGCTGGACTATAAATGAATGAAATATGGTAATTTACTGTAAAATTTAGAAGTTTCTTTTACATTCCTACCATGTTTTTAATAGTAAAATTTCAACCACAGCTGCTGTCTTTTTACCGTAAATTTTGCGTATTGTGTTCAACAGTGTGGCCAAACCCTTTGCAGTGTTACAAAGTGTGAAACAAAGTTATGTTGTGTAGATGTACAAAAAAAATTGCTCGACTACAAATTTATGAAATATATTATTTTATATTATATTTATTTTACAAATATGGTAGGAACATAAAATAAACCAGCGTTTTATAGTAAAATACCATATTTCATAAATTTGTAGTCCAGCAATTTTTTTTAGTACATCTACACGACATAACTTGAGAACATGCAACCTCCGCACAGAAATGCCAACTGAACCTGCCAGCGACCGTCTTGAATGAGGTGACAGTGCTAACCACTGAGCCACCATGCCGCCTAAAACTGAAAATGGTTTGAGTAAGTAACAGGGACTCGGTCTGGAGTGAAATGTTAATCTGACTTACTCTCGGTGTGGTTGAGCACCCAGGAGTTGATGCGTTCAGCGACGGCTGTGGACTGGCTGAAATCCACCGTCTCCACCTCGGCTCTAAAGTACTTCTTCATGAGCTGCAGGAAGTCTTCATTGAAGTGGACCCCCGACTGCAGGAACAGCGAGTTGGCCAGACGGACCACGTACTGCTCCTCATCTGTGGACAGTGCCTGGCTCAGGTTTCTCAGCAATGAGAACTCTTCATCTGGAGCAGGTCAGCAGAACAACACATACAGTCAGAATTATTAGCACCTTCAAAAATATTATAAAATATTATACAAAAATTATACCTTCAAAAATATTTTACAGTTTAAAAAATGATAACCGTCACTAGAATCAGTTTCCTATTGAAAATACAATTACAATTGCCTTTTTATTGTAACATAATACAATAAATACAATAATGTTGCTTTTACAGCAAAATGAATAAGAACGCAGGTAACAACAAAAGGACGTTTTGACTAATGCGCATGTGGTGCTGTGGATAAACTTAAATCGTGACACCAATAGAGAGCAAACAACTTGCGTTTTTAATGTAACCTCAAGCAATATTCATGAGTGGTGACGGCGCAAAGAAATATTTCTTTTCAAATATTTCCCAAATGATGTTTAACAGAGCCAGGAAATTTTCACAGTATGTCTGATAATATTCTTTTTGTTCTGGAGAAAGTCTTATTTGTTTTATTTTGGCTTATTCGGGGGGTCTAATGTTAAAATATACAGTTAAAGTCAGAATAATTAGCCCCCCTTTAAATTATTATTATTTTTTTTTAAATATTTACCAAATCATTTGTAAGGAAATTTTCACTGTATGTTTGATAATATTTTTTCTTCTGGAGAAAGTCTTATTTGTTTTATTTCGCCTAGAATAAAAGCAGTTTTTAAATTTTTTAAAAACATTTTAAGGTCAAAATTATTAGCCCCTTTTAAGCTATATTTTTTTCGACAGTCTCTTTCTATTTAACCGAGGCACATTTCTAAACATAATAGTTTTATATAACTCATTTCTAATAACTGATTCATTTTATCTTTGCCACGATGACAGTAAATAATATTTAACTAGATATTTTTCAAGACATTTTTTACAGCTTAAAGTGATATTTAAAGGTTTAACTAGGTTAATTAGGTTAACTAGGCAGGATAGGGTAATTAATTATTGTATAATGATGTTTTTTTTCTGTAGACTATCGAAACAAAATATAGCCTAAAGGGGCTAGTAATTTTGTCCTTAAAATGGTGTTTAAAAAGTTAAAAACTGCTTTTTTTCTAGCCTAAATTATGCAAATCAGACTTTCTCCAGAAGAAAAAATATTATCAGACATACTGTGAAAATTTCCTTGCTCTGTTAAACATAATTTGGGAAATATTTAAAAAAGAAAAAAAAAAATCAAAGGGGGCCTAATATTTCTGACTTTAACTGTGTGTGGGGTAGACATTGGGGAGGGGTAGACATTAATAAAATACAATTAATAGGTATTTTAATAAATAATATAAACAAAATTCTCGTTATATTACAGTTTATACAGTACTGTGAGGGTGGGGTTTACGGTTGGGGTAGGGATAAATGTAAATAAAATCAAATTTAAAAGATAATTTAATAAATTATACAAATAATTCTCGTTGCATCACTGTTTACTGTAAAAAATGCAGGGTTCCACACAATTCATTCAAGTTATCCCAACACAAATCGATTAAGTTAACTAAACACTTTTAACAAATTTATGTGGATTAAAGTTGTCCCAATGAAATCTCAAGATTTGTGTTGTTTCAGCTCATTTTAATTAAGTAGTTTGAAATATTTTTTGGAGTGTGCATTACTGTGACGGTTGGGATAGGGGTAGACATTTGTAAAATACAATTAATGATTAATTGAATAAATAATATAAATAGGTGACAGTTTTGTTTGTTTGACTGATTTTTTTGTTTGTTTCATTTATCTAATTATAAATATCTGTATCATAACTATAAACAAGACAAACACAGGTCACATACAGTAGTTCTTTACAGTATTTTAACCTAAAATGGTCTTAAACTGAACTTTGTAAAACCTCCAGTTATGCTTAAACTAATACCTAGATTTTTTTGTGTGCTTTAAATCCAACATTGCAATCTTATAATCAGACCTGTCACAGACATTTGCAATGCCTAATAAAAGTTAAATTCGGCAACATGTTAGTTTAGGTCATCATTAACTATACTATCAAACCATTAAGTACTACTTTAATATCTACAATAGTTCTGTTTATTAAGAGTTAGTAAGGTAAAAGTGGGGTTTAGGTTTTGGGTAGGATTAAGGACGTACAATAAGATCATACTTTAATGAACAGTTAATAACTTAATAATCTGCAAGTAATCCAGTAATATATGGCACAAATTGTGAACCAAAGTGTTACCAAAAAAATAGTAAGAAAAGTGTGCGGTCGTTGTTCTGGCAAATTGAGCATTTACTATACGTTTGACATCAGATGACTGCACCTTCTCTGAAGTGACTGTAGCCCACGGCCTGTCTGATCTCCTGTAAAGAGGAGCCGCGGGCGCCCAGCTCCACCATGCCCAGAGCCAGAGCCACGCTGAGCGGAGAGAAGATGATGTTCTCCTCCCCGCTGCTGATCTGGAGCTGGTGGTAGAGGCGGACGGAGAACTCTGCCGTCACGTCTTCGGGAACGTCTGACGCCTGACAAAAGCATCCACGCAGGAGCAGCAGCGGTGGCAACACAACCAGCAGCAGCATGATGGAGGACCAGCTGAAAGAGACGAGGAAAGAAGAATTATTGAATCATTTTAAAATCAATTATTAGCCTCTTTTTAGGCAGTATGTTTTTCGATTGTCTACAGTGCAAACCATCATTATACAATGACTTGCCTAATTAGCCTAACTAGTTTAATTAACCTAGGTAATGGGCTATATGCACACAGACTGTTATTATTCCGACAGCCAGCCCAACAGCTTCCTGTGAACTGTCTTTCCATTACAAAACTGAACGGTTTAAGGTCTGATTTCTTTAAAATGATGTTGCCTGATTGATAAGTAGGTCTCAGACCCGTTAAGTTCCATTTCAACCTGCCATGTGTTTAAAATATGAACATTTATATTAGTTACATTTGTTTTAAATGGACTTTCTGCACTCGCCTGGTGCTCCTGATGGTGCTAGAGTTTAAATGATCTATCATCCCGTTTCATGCTTGAACAACTAAATGAATGCTTAAGTATATTAGCTGATTGTATTTTAATTATATCACAATGTCGATGCTGTGAAAAGAAACTTAAAAGAATTTTAAATAGTCACATTAACCTTTCACCAGAAGTTTACCGTTGGCTGAAGAACACTAGCTGTGC
Organism: Danio rerio; assembly: GCF_052040795.2. Lineage (NCBI taxonomy): Eukaryota > Metazoa > Chordata > Actinopteri > Cypriniformes > Danionidae > Danio > Danio rerio. The sequence goes on along the minus strand of NC_141038.1, from coordinate 6,743,819 downwards.
TTATAGCCCGTTGCCTGTTAAGCTGAGTATCTAATATCAGTACTATTACTGTCATCGTCGCAAAGGTAAAATAAACAGTTATTAAATATTAGTTATTAAAACTATTATGTTCAGAAATATGTTGAAAAAAATCATCTTTCCATTAAACAGAAATTGGGGAAAATATACACTACCAGTCAAAAGTTTGGGGTTGTTTTTTTTTTTTTCATGTTTTTTTTTTTTAATAAAATTATTCTGTTTATCAAGGCAGAATTTTTTAAATGCAAAAAAAGTTAAATTGTTATATTGTTCTTCATTAAATATCTATTTATTACTTATTTGTCCAGTCATTATTGCTTTTATTACTATTACCATTAATAATAATAATAATAATAATAATAATAATAATAATAATAATAATAATAATAATAATAATAATAATAATAATTAATATTAGAGTGATTTCTGAAGGACCATGTGACTCTGAAGACTGGAAGCTGAAAATTCATCATTAAAATCTCTGGAATAAATGATTAAATTAAATGATAAACTACTTTTGAACTGTTATTTTATAGTGCAATAACATTTCACAATTTTACAATTTGTACTGTATTTTTGATTAAATAAATGCAGCCTTGATGAGCAGGAGAAGCGTATTTTAAACTTTTTTGACCCCAAACTTTTGACCGGTAGTGTACATAATTCAGGAGGGTTAATAGTTCTGACTTCAACTATAGTTAGTCGAAACCAATAATCAAAACCAGTATTGTAGACGATTAACCATGTGTACATTCTAAGAATGTTACATTTTAATTAATAATTAATTACCAAATCACCTGTTTAAAACAGGTCACTAGTTTGTTTGTTTTTTTGTTTTTTTTTTTACATCAAATTAGTTTTACTGCTATTCAACAAGGTGGCATGGTGGCTCAGTGGTTAGCACTGTCACCTCACAGCAAGAACGTTGCTGGTTCAAGTCCCGGCTGGGCCAGTTGGTATTTCTGTGTAGAGTTTCCATGTTCTTCCTATGTTGGTGTGGATTTCCTCCAGTTGTTCCGGTTTCCCCCACAGTCCAAAGACTTGTGCTATGGGTGAATTGTATGAACTGAATTAGCCGTAGTGTATGGGTGTGTGTGTGTGTGTGTGAATGAGTGTGTATGGGTGTTTCCCAGTGCTTGGTTGCAAGTGGTAAAACATATGCTGGATAAGTTGGCGGTTCATTCCGCTGTGGCAACTTTTGAAATGTAGACTAAGCTGAAGGAAATTGTATGAATGAATGCCATTCAACAATGAGTGCGTTTACATGGACCGCAATAATCCAATTTTAATATGATGAAGACAATACTCTGATAAAGAGATTACCATGTAAACAGAGATTTTTGTTTAATTTAATCCAACTAAACTCATAATCGAACCAAACAGAAATATAATTAAGACATGGAGTATGATTTTAGTCGCATTATTGAAGTGCAGTACAGACATGTAAACAGCTTAATCAAATTATTACCGTCGTGTAGGATTTTTGCCGCATTTTGCGACAGGATAGTCTATACAAACAGGGTATCTTCCGTCCATTCCATATCCGTTTTCAAACAAAAAAAGGAAAACTAAGAAAACTTAGTTTATATATATATATATATATATATATATATATATATATATATATATATATATATATATATATATATATATATATATATATATATATATAATTAAATAATATATATATATATATATATATATATATATATATATATATATATATATATATATATATATATATTTTAAATTAATAATATATAATATATATAATTAAATAATAATAATTAAAAGCCCTGGTATGGTCTCTTATTTTGAGGGCTACATTACAAGCTCAGATTTGGTTGACGAATCAGAGGAAAATAGGCGTTTTAGCACCGCCTACATGTGTATAATAAATTTTAAAGTTGTTTTTCTGTTTTCCTGCACTAAATTAACAAAAAGATAAACAAAATCGAGCCAAAATCTTGTTTTTTGTAGTTTTCTTGTGAGCAAAAAATAAAAAAAATAAAAATAAAAGTTTATTTCTTTATTTTCTGTTTTTGTTTGAAAACAGGTATGGAATGGACGGAAGATACCCTGATTCTATACACATGGCTGACATTTTTCTCTGCACCTATTGAGTCAGTGAAGGACCACAGACTCCAGCATCACAAAATGCGGAAGTTTTTTTCCCATCTGCAAATTTTATTAAAACAACACTCTTCCAGCAGGTCATACGCTCATCCAATATCTCGTTTGTCAAGGGGGGCATGCATCAAATGTTCCTGAATGAAAGTGAAAGTGCCAAACTGCAGTAAAAGTTGACAAATTAAAAACGAATCACCCAAAATTACATGAAACATGATGCAATGACGCTAATCAATCTATGTGCTATAACATGTAAAACGGGATCATGAAAAGAACATTTAAAAAGCCACTCATGTAAACACCTTAATCTTAATATTGTCTTATTCAGATTAAGGCAAATAATTTGATTACTGATGTCCATGTAAACATAGTCAATGAGAGAATTACATTGTGTTTCTCTTCAAATGGTTACTGGTGCAGCTCTGCATTAATGTACGGAATTTGAATAGAACAGAAGTCTGCTGCATTATTGAGGTAAAACAGGTTCCAAAGAGGGTTAATGCGTCTGTTTCTCTCTGACTGCACCACCATACCTGCTCACACACATTCAGCAACACTGATTTAGCTCTACCTTCAGCCTGGCGTGCCTCAGTCTCTCTGCTTCAGCCGTTGCCTGGCAACAGTGTTTTCCACACAAACAAAGAATGCAGGGGAGAATGTGGCCTTGTGCCATTGTGCGATGGAGAGGGAGAGAGAGAATGAGTGTGTGGACAGGTTGGGCTGAAGTATGTGTGTGTGTGTTTGTTTACTAAAAATATATATTTTTGCTGCATGTTTAAACTACTTATTAAAAATCAGATGAAACAACACAATTTTTGCCATTTTTTGGGACAACTAAGTAGTTTTAAGTTCAATCTACTTGAATTTGTTGTTGACTGGAGGCTTTTGGAAAACGATGCATTTTAGTCATGTGACCAATTCATGATTAAACTACGGTTGTTGCTAGATCAGATACGGTTGTGGCCAGAAGTTATCACGAATTATTTATAATTTCCCATCAATTGTATTTTATTAACGTCCACCCCTCCCCCAACCCTAAACCCAACCATCACAGTAATGTAAAAACAGTAGTTGTATCGAGTATTCATTCATTCATTTTCTTGTCGGCTTAGTCCCTTTATTAATCTGGATTCGCCACAGCGGAATGAACCACCAACTTATCCAGCAAGTTTTTACGCAGCGGATGCCCTTCCAGCCGCAACCCATCTCTGGGAAACATCCACACACACACACACACTCATACACTACTGACAATTTAGCCTACCCAATTCACCTGTCCCGCATGTATTTGGACTTTGGGGGAAACCGGAGCACCCGGAGGAAACCCACACGAAGGCAGGGAGAACATGCAAACTCCACACAGAAACGCCAACTGAGCCAAGGATCGACCCAGCGACCTTCTTGCTGTGAGGCGAACGTGCTAACCACTGCGCCACTGCATCACCCTGTATCGAGTATTATTTATGTTATCTATTAAATAACCCAATAAACTGTATTTATTAACGTCTACCCCTCCCCCAACCCTAAACTCGACCATCACAGTCCTGTAAAATATGAATTATTGTTCAACAGTGTCACAAAAATTATGCTATATTGATGTGCGTATCCACAGCTGTATCCCTTCTAGACTTTCCCTTAAACAACTTATTTAAATTGAGCTGAAACGACACAGTTCTTGAGATTTACTTAGTAGTTTTAAGTTTAATCCACTTAAATTTGTTGTTGACTGAAGGCTTTTGAAAAAAATGATGCATTTTGTTCATGTGACCAATTTATGATTAAACTACTCTTTTTTTTAAACTACGGTTGTTTAAAAACAGTAGTTTTACAGAGTATTATTTGTGTTTTTTATTAAATTATCCAGTAAATTGTTTATGCCTACCCCCACCCTAACCCTAAACCCAACCGTCATATTACTGTAAAAGTATATATTTTTTTGTTTTTCAGTGTCATAAAAATTACGCTATATTGAAGTGCATATCTGCAGCTTATCCTATCTAGACTTCACCTTAAACTACTTATTTAAATTGAGCGGACACAACACAATTCTTGACAATTTACTTGGTAGTTTTAGGTTCAATCCACCTTAATTTGTTGTGGACAGAAGGCTTTTGGAAACGATGAAGCATTTTAGTCATGTGACCAATTTATAATTAAACTAAAATTGTTGCTAGATCAGATACGGTTGCGAATGGAAGAGAATTAACAAGAATTATTTATATTATATATTAAATGTCCCATTAATTGTATCTTTTAACATCTACCCCCCCCACCCCCAAACATAAACACAACAGTAATGTAAAAACAGTAGTTTTACCGAGTATTATTTATGGTATTTATTAAATTATCCAATAAATAATATTTTATTATTATCATGTGACCAATTCATGATTAAACTACGGTTGTTGGTAGATCAGATACGGTTGAGGCAGGAAATAACCAAGAATTATTTATATTATTTATTAAATTTCCCAATAATTGTATTTTATTGTAACATTCACCCCTCCCCCAACCCTAAACCCAATCATCACAGTAATGTAAAAACAGTAGTTATACAGAGTATTATTTGTGTTATTTATTAAATTATTCAATAAATTGTATTTTATTAACGTCTACCACTCCTCCAACCCTAAACCTAACTATCACAGTGCTGTGAAATATTAATTATCGTTCTACAGTGTCACAAAAATGATGCTATGTTGATGTGCGTATCCACAGCTGTATCCCTTCTAGACTTTACCTTAAACAACCTATTTAAATTGAGCTGACACGACACAGTCCTTGAGATTTACTTAGTAGTTTTAAGTTTAATCCACTTTGGGGAACAATGGTGCATTTTAGTCATGTGACCAATTTATGATTAAACTACATTTTTTTTTAACTACGGTTGTTTAAAAACAGTAGTTGTACCGAGTATTATTTGTGTTATTTATTAAATTATCTAATAAATTGTATTTTATTAATGCCTACCCCCACCCTAACCCTAAACCCAACCGTCATATTACTGTAAAAAAATTATTAAACTACATTTTTTTAACTACGGTTGTTTAAAAACAGTAGTTGCACCGAGTATTATTTATCTTATTTATTAAATTATCCAATAAATTGTATCTTATTAACATTTAACCCCGACCACAACTCAACCAAACCCAACCGTCACAGTCCTTTAAAAATACGAATTATTGGTCATGTGACCAATTCATGATTAAACTACGGTTGTTGCTAGATCAGATACGGTTGTCCACCCCTCCCCCAACCCTAAACCCAACCATCACAGTAATGTAAAAACAGTAGTTGTACCGAGTATTATTTATGTTATTTATTAAATAACCCAATAAATTGTATTTTATTAACATCTACCCCCTCGCCAACCCTCAAAGTCCTGTAAAAATATTAATTATTGTTATACAGTGTCACAAAAATTATGCTATATTGATGTGAGCATTCACAGCTGTATCCCTTCTAAACTTTACCTTAAACAACTAATTTAAAATGAGCTCAAACAACACAATTTTTTAGATTTACTTAGTAGTTTTGGTTCAATCCAGCTAAATTTGTTGTGGACTGTGAAAACAGGCTTTCGGAAAACAATGAAGCATTTTAGTCATGTGACCAATTCATGATTAAACTACAGTTGTTGCTAGATCAGTTATGGTTGCGGCTAGAAGTTAGTGAGAATTATTTATATTATCTTTTAAATGTCCCATTGGTTGTATATTTTTTAACATCCACCCCTCCCCCAATCCTAAACCGGAGAACCCGGAGGAAACCCACGCCAACACTGGGAGAAAATGCAAACTCCACACAGAAATGCCAACTGACACGGCCGGTGTTCAAACCAGTAGCCTTCTTGCTGTGAGGCAACAGTGCTAACCGCTGAGCCACCGTGCTGCCCTCTGTTGAACTCTACGTGCATCTTTACATAAATTTCAAGCATCAACAAGCAACTGATTCATAAACCTGGTCCACAACCCAAAAATAAATGGAGCTTTTTCTCTTCTCATCATGACCTGAACCCTTCATGTGCGATACTCTTAGTTTCAGACCCATGTGCGCAGGCTGGTGTAACTGGACCTGACCCTGGTGACCAAGGTCTGGGCTGAAAAACAGATGGCTGCTTGTGAATGCCGGGTACACCTGAAAACAGCACCAGACCTGGCTGACCTTTCGCTCACCTACGGTGAATTCTGTGCATAGGTCAGACGGCCACCTGGGAGAACTCAACGAGACCACGAAACACCAAAAAAGAAACCAGCGACAAAGACATTCTGGCTGATGTGTTTTCTCTCTGATGAGTGGTAGAAAATCAGTGAGGCCCACTTTATATTAAGTGTCCTTAACTACTATGTACTTACATCAAAAAATAAATACAATGTACTTACTGTGTTATAATGTATTTGAGAACACTTGTGGTGCTTTTGAGTTGGAATAGAGGTTGGGTTATGGACAGGTTTGGTGGCATGGGTAGGTTTAAGGGTGGGTTAAGGTGTAAGGGATGGTCAACAGTGTATTTACAAATGTAATTACAAAAGTTATTTACAGATGTAATTACATACATGCATTTAATCAAGCATAAGTACACAGTAAATACATGTATTTACACAATATGTACATTGTAACAAACTATTAAATCTTATGAAAGTACATATTAGTTAAGGCCACTTAATATAAAGTGGGACCAATCAGTGGTACTTCCATGAGCAAAATCTTACTATATTTACATAAACTTTACATAAAACGCCATGTGACGGAACTCTGGAGGCCCCTAAACGAATGAGAATCCCTGAGAATCGTCCCTGAGAATCGTCCTAATTCCATTCTAACTTAGGTAAACAAATAATCGGTGCAAATTAATGCTCAATCAATCAATGTATGATAAAGTAATCTTCAATCAAAATCTGACGCTTGAGCCACAATAATCCTAACCACACCCCTCTTACTCTTAATTTAATGAAATGATATTCCCTTATTATCTTTCTACATCTTTTTTGTGTTTAGCTCTAAATAAAAAGCATCAAAAGTAAGAGCTAAAAAAAGAGCTCCTGCACTGTCCCCGTTACAGAAACATCTTGCCTTTATGCGCTGAGTAGACTTGAGTACAGTTTTGAGGCAGTTGGGATGGTAGGACATATTTAGAGCAGTTTCTTGCTCTCTCTGTGTGTGTGTGTGTGTGTGTGTGTGTGTGTGTGTGTGTGTGTGTGTGTGTATGTGTGTGTGTGTGTGTACAAAAGAAATAGAAATAGTTTGAACTTGACTTCACTTGAGCTGATACTGATTTCTCGGGTTTTCTTGGGATGAGTGTCGGATATAAAATAAAATAAAATGATATGGAATAAAAGTACTGTCAGTTTTCAAGTGATTTGAATAAAAGTATTGAACTTTATAAATTATACCTCTTTATTGGCATTTGTCATTTGCTAAGGGGCTGCTTACAAACACAAAATAGTTTTTTTTTAAATCAGCAAAGCTGCTTCTTAATGTTGGATAGCCATGCAAGTTCTGAAAGACTCATTAATTCATTCTTTCTCTTTCGGCTTAGTCCCTTATTTATCAGGGGTTGTCGTCACAGTGGAATGAACAGCCAACTACTCTCCAGCATATGTTTTATGCAGCGAATGCTCTCACAGCTGCAACCCAGTACTGGGAACCACTTGCACAGTTAAATTCACACAGACACTCATTTACTATGGACAATTTTGTTTATTCAGTTCACCTATAGCGCATGTGTTAGGACTGTGGGGGAAAAGGGAGCACCCAGAGGAAATTTACGCCAACACATCAACATGCAAACTCCACACAGAAATGCCAACTGACCCAGCTCAGACAACAAAATCATTTGTATAATTTTACAGCCAACTGCATGATAGTTTAAAGTTCCGAGCTTGTACACCGAGACTAATAACCATGCACACTGAATTAACTTTGACTGAGGCTATAATTAAAGGGCGTCACACACCGGATGCGCCACGACACGGCACACCAGACACGCACATTCGCATGTTATTTAAAATGAAACTATTCAGATGGCGCGGTAGAGATATGAACAGTGTCCTGAGTAGTGGCTGGGTGCCGCGCCGTTCTGTGTACCCTGACAGAAACCTATGCTTACAATTCTAAAATGCATGGTGCTGCGTGTCGGTGCCTGGTGTGCAGCCTGCCTAAGGCAAGTTTGTTACATTTACATTTAGTCATTTAGCAGACGATTTTATCAAAAGCGACTTACAAATAAGGACAAGGAAGCAATTGACACAACTATAAAAGTAACAATGGAGGAATGTGCACGTGAGGCAACGCACTTGCAATTTCCAGCTGCACCTAGTTAAGATCACAGCGTGCTTCTGTGACCTCCGGAAATGCAAACAGCTGAAGTTTAAGAAGGCGCAATGAAAAGTACATGTTAGCAAACCTACCTAAAGTTACAAACAATGGCGCGGATGAGAGCGATCATGTTGTAAATGTTGATCTTGTGTTGAGTCCACAACTTCTAAACTTCTCTGACCACATTTCTAGAAATGCTCGACTGTGCAGATTCGCACTCTATAACATCAGAAAGATCCGACTCTTCTTATCTGAACATGCAGCTCAACTCCTTGTTCAAGCACTTGTTCTCTCCAGACTGGATTACTGCAACTCTCTACTAGCGGGGCTTCCAGCTAACTCTATCAAGCCTCTTCAGCTGCTCCAGAACGCAGCAGCACGAGTGGTCTTTAATGAACCTAAAAGAGCACATCACTCCGCTGCTAGTCCGTTTGCACTGGCTGCCAGTTGCTGCTCGCATCAAATTCAAAGCTCTGATGTTTGCCTACAAAGCAACCTCTGGCTTTGCTCCTTCTTATCTGCTCTCACTTCTGCAGATTTATGTACCCTCCAGAAACTTGTGAATGAACGTCGCCTCGTGGTTCCATCCCAAAGAGGGAAGAAATCACTTTCCCGAACTCTTGCGTTCAATCTGCCCAGTTGGTGGAATGTACTCCCTAACTGCATCAGAACGGCAGAGTCACTCTCTGTCTTCAAGAAACGACTAAAAACTAAACTATTTAGTTTCCACTTCCCTTCCTAATCTGCAAATGCCTCTCTGGATATACCACTAACTGTACTACTACTGTACACTAACTGTAGCACTTATTCATTGTTGCTCTTATAGTTGTGTAAATTGCTTCCTTGTCCTCATTTGTAAGTCGCTTTGGATAAAAGCGTCTGCTAAATGACTAAATGTAAATGAAAATGTCCAGTGAGCCTTACATCTAAAAATAGAGCAAGGGTGTTTTTTTGGTGACATCGCTTTGACTCACACGCTGAAACTGGCGCATGTGTAACAACAAATTGAGGATACGGTAATGCGCGCCTGCCGGTCAATATTGGTCCACCGTTTTTATGTTGTTAAATTGAAAAAAAAAGGACTGGGTGTGTTTATAACTTCCCAATATGACGGCCTATACCAGGGGTGGCCAACCCTGTTCCTGGAGAGCCACCTTCCTGCAGATTTCAGTTGCAACCCATAACCCTCCTACTGTATTTCAATACTGGTCAGTATGGTGGTACTTGAAGAAGCAGTTTTTCTCTGAGGTGGTACTTGGTGAAAAAAGTTTGAGAACCACTGGTTTAGACTGTTCTTCCTACTAAAAGTTTTCCAGGAACGGTGTACAGTGCACTAACAAAAAAGATAAATTTAAACACATTTTTCTATTAGTGCAATCATTTTGTAAGAAGCTGCAAAGCAAAAACGTTGGAAATAATGTAACCCCGCCGGTCCTACACCACCCAACCCACTCCAAGCTGATATCGAACCGGCGACCTTCCGCATGGGAGTCAGTTGCTCTAACAAGGAGGCTAAAGACCAAGGTCTCTAGCATCTGTCACCAGAGCACCTTTAGAGGTCAGAGGAATGAAGTTTACCAGCACAGCACTTCACTAGCTGGCCTCCGTTACAATAGCACAAAGATTAGTTTTTCCACCAAGTTCTGAACGGAGCTCCTATTTCCCAAAGACGATCATTCATTCATAGAGACGGCTCTGTCATCATCAGAGGGAGAAACACAGTTTGTGGCACCAGAATGCTCCTCTCACATCCATCAGCCTCGTTTTTTCCTGACAGCATGGCCCAGATTGAGCAGAGCACACTGGGTGAACTGCCATCTCTCTCCTCCCTTCTGGCTCCAGACCCAGTGGTGCAATGGTCTTTAGAAAGGGACATGGAAAAAGCAGGATTTGACTGCAGGTGAAATGTCTTCAGAATGAGACCGGATTTTTACATAGAGGGATGCAGAGGCGAAGACACACCAGTTGAGGAGTTAAAGAGCCATGCAGTAACAGCACACTGGTGAGGGAAGTCCACTGGAGACCGGAGAAGTGCAAGACACGGGTCAGCTTTAATTAAACTCCATTAAAGCAACTCACACCCACAGGAACCTGCGGAGTGCTGCTGCTCTACAGGACAAAATACTGTTATCAGTCTGGTGCTCAAACTGCAGAGAGCTGAGCTGACAAATAAAGAATGGTTGCAGTCTAACACATGCTGCCTTAAATTCATTCATTTTCCTTCGGATTAGTCCTTTATTTATTAGGGGTCACCACAGTGGAATGAACCGCCAAATATTCTGGCATATGTTTTACACACTGGATCCCCTTCCAGCCGCAACCTAGTACTGGGAAACACCCATACACTCTCACATTCATACACTTTAGTTCATCCAATTCAACTTTAGCGCATGTTTTTAGACTGACCACTGGAACACCCGGAGGAAGTTTACGTGAACACAGGGAGAACATGCAAGCTCCACGCAGAAATGCCAGCCGGTCCACCAGCGACTTTTTTGCTTTGAGGCGACAGTGGCGTCACACTTAACAAGCGGATTGAGGGGTCAAATTAAATATAGACACTTTTAAAACCCTTTGGTCATTTGAGCATGATGCTAATGGTCCAATCTGATTCAATTCATTATGCTAAGCTAAGCTAAAAGTGCTCCCGCCAGACAAATAGATCGGCTGAATGGATTAAAAAATAATACACATTCAAAAATAATCAAAAAAAACTGTAGAAGACCTTTATCAGACAAAATAAAGACAAATTTTTGTCTTTTATTAGACAAAAAAAGGGTGGAGTGTTTCTTTACATTAGGCAGCATTTATCAGAAAACATTCACAAACTCGAGGCCCAAATACTGCTCCAGATCAACATATGACAGAATCCATCTATCATTAGGGTGTTGGCATGAGCATCATGGCAGAGGTTTAGAGTAAGAGGCTTAGAGCACAGTTTGTGTGTGTGCGATATGATCTCTTTCGTCTGCACGCACACAGCAATGCCCACTGCTGGGAAATAAAAAAAGCAGAGACATCACACCAGCCTGGTGCTCGCTGTAATAACTGACACAAGGCATCTTTCAGTTCTTACGATAGTCTTTTTCATATTTATTTGAAAATCATTTCAATGTGACATTTTCCTGCATTTGTTTAAGCTATTACATGGCACTCATTGAAATGCTCATTAAAAAAAAACATGAAGTGTTATTATTACAACCCCAATCAGAAAAAGTTGGAATGGGAAACGCAAACAAAAAATGAAGAAGTGATTCCTTCATTCACTTTGACATGTATTTTATTACAGACAATACAACACACACTGTTTAATGTGTTCCTCGTGATTATTATAATGTTTTCCTCAAATATACAAGTATTCCAATGTTGGCACATTTAAAAAAAGTTGTATCAGTAAAGCAATCGCCACTTTGTAATGTTTCCTTTCATTTTCACACCAGACGCAGAATGCGCGGATAAATCACAATATTCGCGTGTAAATAGACGTATGAAAATTTTGAGTTTACTCGTTTCACTCACGCGTCAATTCCACATCATTCGGCATCAAATTTACTGAGCAAAGACGTGGATTTGCATCATAGGCAGGGCTTCTGTCTGCCTGGTCATTGTAGCTTCATTGCTAAATGGCTAACTTGGATTTAATTAAGAAAATATCAGTGTTTATGTGCTTTATGAAGGCTGAAAAACAGAGCTGATTCTTTTGGAGCCGTGTCCACTAGATCCTTTCAGAGGTGCACTCAGCTCTGTGAGTTCATAAACGCCACCAGATACTTAATCTGGATGATGGAGGCTTCCAGCGGTGCTTCAGACTGAGCCAAGCCCAGTTTGATCAACTGTCGGCTGGAGAATTTCCCCCCGGGTCACCAACAACAGGCACTATGTCATAATCACGTCCCACAGAAGAAAAAGCTCCTGATTGGTTAACGCGGCTCGAATGACTGCTGAAGTTCAAATTTTCGAACTAGAGCGTTTCATGTGAAACGCTTGTTAAACGTTCAACTCGCACAGCTTCATTTGCGCGAATTGCTTCACCTCATTCCTGCGTATCGCGGCGCAGGATGTCTGTTCGCATTTTTACCTTGACTTAACATGTAAATCCCTCGCGCTTGGAGCTTCTTCCGTGTCTGGTGTGAACACAGCATTAAAAGACGTTTAGGGACTGAGTCACCAAATGATGAAGTGATTCAGGTGTAATTTTGTCCCATTCTTTCTGCAAACAAGTCCTAAGGTGAGCAACAGAACAAGGTCTTCGTTGTCGCATGTTGCACTCCAAAATGCACTACACATTCTCTATTGGAGACAGGTCGGGACTGCAGACAAGCCAGTCAAGTTCCTGTATCATCTTCCTCTGCAGCTAGGACTTGTACTGTAATGTGTGCAGAATGTGGTTTTGCATTGTCTTGTTGATATATGCATGGGCGTCCCTGGAAAGGAAGGCAGCATATTGTGCTGCAATATCTCTATGTGCTTATCAGCATTAATAGTGCCAGCACTGAAGTGCAAGTTACCTTTGCCAAGGGCACTGACACAACCTCATACCATGACAAACTCTGGATTTTGGACTTGTTGCTGGTAACAGTCTGGATGATTATTTTCTTCTTTAGTCCAGAGCACACAGCATCCATTTCTCCCCAAAATTACCTGAAATACTGACCACAGTACATATTTCCATCTTGTAATGATCCATCACAGATGCCTCCAAGCCTAGAAATGTCGACGGCGCTTCTGGACACTGTTAACATAGGGCTTCCTTTTGGCACAGTACAGTTTCATCTGGTATTTGTGACTGTAAATATGTTGACAAAAGATTGTCAAAGTAGTCCTGAACCCATGTGGTGATATCGTTTATAGATGAAGATTCTTGATGCAGTGCAACCTGAGGGATTAGAGATCAGGAATGTTCAGCTTAGGCTTGTGCCCTTGTGCTTTATGTACTGAAATTCCTCCAGATTCCTTGAATCTTTTAATGAAGTTATGCACTGTTGAAGGTGAAATATCCAAATGTCTTCTTGTCCTTCATCGAGGAACATTGTTTTTAAACATTTTAATAGGTTTCTTACATATTTGTTTGCAACTGGTGATCCTCTGCCCATCTTTGCTCCTAAAGGACTACACCTTTCTTGGGTGCTGCTTTTGTACCGAGTTATAATTAAAATCACCTGTTGGCATCACCTGTTTTAAATCACATCCTCATTTAATCGATTTATCTGATTACTAGCCTTAAATTCCTCCTGTCACAACCTTTTTTGCAATGTGTTGCAGGTCTGAATGGCAGGAAAGGATGTTTATTTACAAATGAGATGAAGTTGACCAGACAAAACACAAAATATTTTGTGTCCATACTATCTGCAATTGAATACAAGTCAAAGTAAGTTTGGAAATCACTACTTTCTTTCTTCGATTTGCATACTGTCCCAATTTTTCCTGATTTAGGGGTTGTAATTCTATAACTAAACTGAATATAATAATTGCCGTTCATAACTAGAATTAAATGCTTATTCTAACTGCATATGTCATGTATGTATCGTGCATTTGACTCTCAAGATGTGTAATTGTTTGTTTTTTCATTGCAAAGTTACTCAATATTGTTAGCTCACACGTCATTTAAACAACACAGTACAATATGATATTATTGTAGATAATAAACATTGCACACCCCTAGTGATTATGTTAAGGTCTGGATTTGACAAAAGAGCAACCTTAAAAGTTACTAAAATACTGTAAGATCTACTTTATTAATAACAATAACTTGATCAATAAACAAAAATATCCAATTATTGATTTTCTTTTCAGCTTAGTCCCTTTATTAATCCGGGGTCGCCACCGCGGAATGAATCGCCAACTTATCTAGCACGTTTTTACGCAGCGGGTGCCCTTCCAGCCGCAACCAATCTCTCGGAAACATCCACACACACTCATTCACACTCATACACTACGGGCAATTTTAGCCTTCCCAATTTACCTGTGCCGCATGTCTTTGGACTGTGGGGGAACTCGGAGGAAACCCACGCGAACGCAGGGAGAACATGCAAACTCCACACAGAAACGCCAACTGACCCAGCCAAGGCTTAAACCAGCGACCTTCTTGCTGTGAGGCGACAGCACTACCTACTGCGCCAGCACATCGCCACAAAAATATCCAAAGAAAATAAATGACACTTTTTTTTTCCAACCCAGAAGCAAGAAAGTCTTTTAGGTTTGGAACAAAATGAGGGCAGATTTCCATTTTAAGAGTTTGTTTCTTCATCTCGCAGCAACCCAGAGTTAAAAATCTTCTTTTTATCCTTCACGAGTTCAAAGGCAGAGTCACTTTCTCCCTGTGCTGACGAGAAGAGACGTGACTCAGAAATGCAGGCGTCCTTCAAATCTAGGCCTCGAGAGGGTGAAACACTGACAAACCCAATCTCTGGCAATGCCAAAACACTTTCTGTGCACTTCTAGCAGAGGATTATCATCGACATGGACATTAAAAACTTCAAATCAGCAGTGCGTCTGTTCTGATGAACTGAAAAAAAAAACATGAATAGTAAAACACAAAAGTAGTATTAGGGTCTCACTATGGGTTATTTATCTGTATCCAGTTATTCTGATGCCATGTTCTTATGCATTTAATTTTCTTAATTTTATATTTATGTATTTATTTATTTATTGTTGTTTTGTTAATTGAGTTAATGAATAAGAGGTTAGGGAATGGGATTAACAATAGAAAATACATTACTGTTTACCTCTCAATATTTCATTTGTATTGCCAAACAAAATACCAATAAAAAGATTTACACCAATTTATACTTTAGTAAAAATCTTTAATCAGAATTGTCCAAATAACACGACTTCAAAATGAGTTAATAATATAGAAACAACAGAAGCACTAAATATTAAATTAGTCTAGTTCACTCGAGCTTTTAAGAATAGTTTTTAATACATATAATGTTTAAATAATGTAAACAAACAAACAAAAAAAAACATAATTTTTAAGTTAATAAAAACTAAATACTTAATATAATTGTATTAAAAAATATCTGGATTTACTACAGCTGATTATTTAAAAAAACAAAAATATTATTAAAACAAATACGTATAATTAAAAATTTAAAAATAAAATATTATGAACAGAATTACTTATTATAATTGTATTTTTGAAAACTATGGTATAATATTAACAGTATATTTTGTTGTTATACATAATAACTGATTTAAAATTATATACAAATGTTATTGATTGAACTTAATTTACAGTTTATGTTTTAACATTGCAATAAACACAATATTTTTACATGATAAAACAAACAAACATAAAAGTATTAATTAAATTGTATTAAAATGATCTGGTTTCACTATAATTTATTAATAAAAATAACAAAATATTATACAAAATAAAACAGTATAACATTAAAATAGGCCGCATGGTGGCTCAGTGGGTAGCACGTTCGCCACACACCAAGAAGGTCACTGGTTTGAGCCTCGGCTGGCTCAGTTGGCATTTCTGTATGGGGTTTGAATGTTCTCACCGTGTTGGCGTGGGTTTCCTCCGGGTGCTTCGGTTGCTATAGGTGAATTAGGTTAGCTAAATTTTCCGTAGTGTATGTATGTGAATGAGTGTGTATGGATGTTTCCCAGTGATGGGTTGCAGCTGGAAAGGCATCCACTGCGTAAAACATGTGCTGGATAAGTTGGCGGTTCATTCCACTGTGGCGACTCCTGATTAATAAAGCGACTAAGCCATAAAGAAAATGAATGAATGAAAAAACGACGTCATTATAATAACATAATATATTTTTATTATACATAATAACTTACTATTATAAAAATATTTAAATACATCATTTGTATATACAATGTTAAAAAATAGTTTGACTGATTGCACTTTATTTATAAGATATATTTTAAATATCGTTATCAAAACAACATTTTTAAAAGATAAAACAAACAAAAGTACTTAATATAATTGTAATAAAATGATCTGGGTTCACTATAATTATTATTAAGTTATATTTAATAATTTAATACATTTAATGATAAATTATTATTAAAATAAAACAAAAATATGCATAACAATAAAATACAAATAAGAAAGTATTAAAATATATAAATGACTGTTTAAATTTTATAAAGAAAACAATGGAATAATAATAATAATAATAATAATAATAATAATAATAATAATAATAATAATAATAATAATAATAATAATAATAATCATCATAATAATAATAATAATAATAATAACATTAATAATAATAAAAACAACAACAACAACCACTTACTATTAAAAGATATTTAAAATATCCAATTTAAAAACACAAATGTTTTTCAAAATTTGACTTTTTGATTGCACTTAATAGGGTACCGAGCTAGTGTTGTTCCCATACTGATAAACTTCCTTTTATTGTGATTTTTTTCCCATTATATACGATTCCTTTTACAGCCTCGATGTTGTAATGCAATTAAAATACAATCAGGTAAATAAACTTTGGCATTCATTTAGTTGCTAAAGCGTAAAACGAGACAAAAAGCAGTTTACTCGCACGCCCCAGTCAGAATCGGCAGGCTAGCGCAGAAGCTTCATTGAATATACTGGGGTAAAAACAAATGCTCTTATTATAAAGACATGACCGGGGGAAAATTGTAATTTAATGCAGTGCTTCTTGTACAATCTGAAACCCACTTTATGCATCACTAAGCCAGTGGAGATTGCTGATTTGTAAAGAAAAAAGTTCACCGGAAGCGCTTAACCCAGGTTACTGGCAAATTAAAAGTCCTATTAGCATGTTTCGGCATATACCCTATTTACAGTACATGCATGCAATACTAACCTAGTGTATTCAATGTGACCACATTATGTGTATGGATATTGCCTAAATCAAGCATGTTATAAAAATAAGCATTCATATTTAGATTTAGACTACAAAGTGCATGGCGTATTTGCACAATGGGTGTTATTTTCTTCTGCAAAAATCTGCCACAAAAAAAATACATGCTATTCAGGAATTAAGTCCATTTAAGCAATGTCATGCAAATGTAAACCCTGCCATAAACAAAATTAAGTTTTCATCAAAACAGCAAAACCCTTTCTATGTTTTTTGAATATGCTTGTATTTTACAGTACTGTAAATATACTGTCTATGTTTTCAAACTATTATGTCAGATTTTGCAAAGTCTCACAAGTGCCGATTTCACATCTCTCACATCCAAAACGAATCTTTTTTTCTTGCAAAAATGTAAAATAAAATCAATCATTATTGTTCTATAGAGAGCCAACTCTTATCCTTTTGATTATCATTGTTTCATTTGGGTTGTGCAGTTTAATTCAGAATTTCTACAAAGTATGTTGTATACTGTAAACTCCCAAACGTTTTGGTCACCTCCGTAGCACATTTATTTTCATTCAATCATTCGTTTTCTTGTCGGCTTAGTCCCTTTATTAATTGGAGGTCGCCACAGCGGAATGAACCGCCAACTTATCCAGCTATTTTTTTACGCAGCGGATGCCCTTCCAGCCACAACCCATCTCTGGGGAACATCCACACTCACACACACACTCATACACTACTGACAATTTAGCCTACCCAATTAATCTGTACCGCATGTCTTTAGACTGTGGGGGAAACCGGAGCACCCGGAGGAAACCCATGCGAACGCAGGGAGAACATGCAAACTCCACACAGAAATGCCAACTGAGCCAAAGCTCGAACCAGGGACCTTCTTGCTGTGAGGCGACAGCACTACCTATTGCGCCACTGCCTCGCCCATGTTTATTTTCCTCATTTAAAATATAAAAAATGTTTACAGATTGATATTATTCTGATCCTATAACTCTGTGGTTAGTTATTCTGGAAAATATAAACAGATTTTTCAATTTAAAGTTAACCTACGGTATACTTTGTGAATTTATGTTTTGAGATTTATCAGCCTGATCTCACGAGAAAACGTAAATATTTTACGTTTTGGCAGTTTAGTGGCTAATTCGTATGAGTTCAGTCGTACGAAATTGAATGATTTTAAAAATGGAGGAGTGGCACCTAACCCCACCCCTAAACCCAACCGTCATTGGGGGATGAGCAAATTGAACTAAATTGAACGAATTAGATCGTACGAATTACGAATTAGCCCCTAAATCAAAAAGTTACAAATTGCCGTGAGATTGTGTTGGATTTACTGCAAATGTCACATCCATGACGCTGGAATTGCTCTTCTCTGAAGCAGGTAAATGATTGGTCAGTTGTTCAGCTATAGGACACGTTTAGCACAAACAGTTCACAGACTTGACACATAATTGAAGAGCGATCAATAACAGGAGCTTTGCATATGCTTAGAAAGGCCTTCGCAGATGCTCAGCAAACAGCAACAGTGGAGTTCAGTGTATTCTGTGCATTTACTGACACAGACTTCGAGAGATCGCAGATGTTTTTAATACTCTTTATGCCATCTGTGCTGTCCTGAGGCCAAGCAACGAGTGCTAGCAGGAAAAAAAAAAAAACAATGCCTGGGATTATATCTACCTCGTCACATCTGAAATCTGACAGTGAGACAGCTGGGCGATATGGCAAAAATGCAATCTCGATTAATATTTTTTCATATTGAGCAATAACGATATATATATATATATATATATATATATATATATATATATATATATATATATATATATATATATATATATATATATATCTATCGGTTAGTATTGTTGCTTCACAGCAGGAAGGTCACTGGTTTGAGCCTCAGCTGTGACAGCTGGTATTTTTGTGTGGAGTTTGCATGTTCTCCCTATGTTGGCGTGGGTTTCCTCTCGAAGTAACAGTGCTGGGTTGTGGCTGGAAGGGCATCCGCTGTGTAAAACATATGCTGTAATAGTTGGCAGTTCATTCTGCTGTGGCAATCCCTGATAAATAAAGAAACTAAGCTGAAGGAAAATGAATGAAGGATTTTCAATACTATTTGTTAATGCTTCCAGGTTTAAAAGAGTATCCCAAGTTCCAAACAATGACTGAAGCCACAAAAATTAGAGGGTCCATTAAATAGCATAACTTATTTTCGGTGGCCGATACTTCTTGCATCTCTAATATTAACATGCTTCTAGATTCCCATTGTTGCACATTTCTACTCTTCGATCAGTTTAGAGTACAAAAGTCCAGAGCTTGTCATAGTTCTCAACATAAATTATCACAATTCAATATAATATAATTTATCGACTCGGCCCTAGTGAGACATTAGTGATAATGCTGCCGATATTTACCTGTATGTTGTAAATATTACAAAATATTCAGTGTATATTAAATATTACACTGAAAAAAATTAATTAGATTAACAATTTTTTTTAAGATAAGTGGTTGCAAACAATGTATATGGCCTGAATTTAAACAAAGCACGTTGAACATAAATTTAACTTGGTTGTGTAAAATAAGCCCATATAATTTTTTTTGCAACAACTTAGTAAAAAAATGTTGTACATCCATCCAATAAATCCTTTTTTTAGAGTAAAATCTAGTGATTAAAATTGTAATACCTTGTTTATTCGCTGTAAAATGACTAAATCGAACAGGTGTTCTTGGAAAATATTGTGTCAAAGCTTTTCCTGTAATGTTAATAGAATGTGAGTTTCCTGATTGAATAATGTTTTCAAAATGGATGTTGCTGTTTGGAACATTTTAGTTGGGTTTGTCTAACGTCTAATTTTATTTTATTGTTCTATTTTAACATTTATTTATCTAATCTATTAATTTAAAATACTTTGAAAGCAATATTAAAATGTTTACAACATTTATTAATATTAAAATGTATTTCACATTCAGAAAATACTGAAAAAGAAATGTTTGCTTCATATTGCAAAAATGTTTTAAGGCATTTAAAAAAATATTGAAATCTATAAGACAATTATATAACCTATTATATATTATCTATATAATATAAAGTATAGGCAGCACAGTGGCTCAGTGGTTAGCACTGTCACCTTACAGCAAGAAGATCGCTGGTTTGAGCCCGACTGGGTCTGTTGGCATTTCTGTGCGGGGTTTCCATGTTCTCCCTGTGTTGGTGTTGGTTTCCTTCGGGTGCACCAGTTTCCCCCACAGTCCAAAAACATGTGCTATAAGTGAATTGGATAAACTAAATTGGCATTAGTGCATGAGTGTGTGTGTGTAAATGCGAGTGTGTATGGATGTTTCCCAGTACTGGGTTGCGGCTGCAATGTGATAGTGAATCTAATGAAACACATGACAGAATAGTTGCGGGTTCATTTTACTGTGGTGACCTTTGAAAGGGACAAACCCGTAGAAATTAATATAAATTATTTATATAATTTAAATAACTAAATTTTTTTTGTATTATTTTGTTTTCTGTATGTGTGTATATCATATATGATATACACACCTTGCGTATATCCATGAATATATATATATATATATATATATATATATATATATATATATATATATATATATATATATATATATATATATATATATATATATATATATATATATATGTGTGTGTGTGTGTGTGTATATATACTGTATATATACAGTTGAAGTCAGAATTATTAGCCCCCTTTTGATTTTTTTTTCTTTTTTAAATATTTCCCAAATGATGTTTAACAGAGCAAGAAAATTTTCACAGTATGTCTGATAATATTTTGTCTTCTAGAAAAAAGTCTTATTTGTTTTATTTCGGCTAGAATAAAAGCAGTTTTGAATTTTTTAAAAACTATTTTTGGGACAAAATTATAATGTATAGTCTACAGAACAAACTTTATACATCTTTATACAATTACTTGCCTAATTACCCTAACCTGCCTAGTTCACCTTATTAACCTAGTTAAGCCTTCAAATTTTACTTTAAACTGTATAGAAGTGTCTTGAAAAATATCAAGTCAAATATTATTTACTGTCATCATGGCAAAGATAAAATAAATCAGTTATTAGAAATAGGTTTTTAAAACTATATAAATATATATATATATATATA
This sequence comes from Danio rerio, assembly GCF_052040795.2. Taxonomy (NCBI): domain Eukaryota; kingdom Metazoa; phylum Chordata; class Actinopteri; order Cypriniformes; family Danionidae; genus Danio; species Danio rerio. The sequence continues at coordinate 6,722,393 of NC_141038.1, read as the reverse complement.
TATATATATATATATATATATATATATATATATATATATATATATTTATATTATGTCAAAACAAACTTTTATTTTGGATGCAATTATTCACAGTTAATCTTTGCCCAGCACTAATTATTTAAATGTTTAACGCAAAAAAATTGCTTAAAATAACTTTGAATACACTTACTTCCTACAATATATGCAGTGCAGAACAAGTTACACAAAGTTGTTTATTCTTTTAGCTTATGGATTTGATCATTTCAACAACAGAGAGGCTTGCCTTATTGACCTCTTTTTTTATTTAAAGAAACATACAGTGTAATATTGTATCCTAAATATATCACTAACTGTGTTTCTCAGGTCAACACATCCTAGCAAGCACTTGACCCATGACCATTATTCATACTTTCAAATGAAAGGCTTGTGCACGCCTGCAAACCCAACCAAAGCAATCAATCAGACCATCAATATCCACTGATTGGAGGTGACCACTATTGAGTTCACCTGCGAGCCTGAAACATGCTGCAATTCTCCTTCAACCCTTTCCACATCATTCCTTTCCCTTCTCCTCTCTTTCCTCTCATCCCTCTCTTATCGATCCCTTGCTTTCACTGCCACCGATTGCACTTTAACACCTCATTTTCCCTCCCCTCTCGTTCAGTAGCCTCCTCCATCTCTCTCATATAATCCACGTTAAACACGCTCTCAGCACACCTCATCTCCACGTGAGCAAACCAGCTCTTTTACACCAGCAGCAGACGCAAGAAAATCATCTCCACTCTGCATGTCTCATTTACACAAACATGAAATAGGATTTTTCTTGCAGGACATGATTTATGCATCCTCAGTTACGCCCAGATGTGGGATGCAGCGATGCCCGGCGTACTGTATGAGCTTACCCTCTCTGATTCAATACAGACATTTTAATTATTGAATCAATAAGGAGAGGGTTTAAAAATAGAACATGGAGAAAAGCCAAGAGTATCACCACACACACACACACACACACACACACACACACACACACACACACACACGCACATACTCACCACTGTTTATCAATAATCAAATAGTTGAATGATGGAAAATACAGAAAAATCCTGAATGTTTTTTCTTGTAATAAATGTGATGGTTAATGTTGAATTATTTTGATTATTTGTGCAGAATTAGATTGTTTTATATTAATAAACTGCCTATAATATCATAAAATCAAGTGTTATTACAGATAAATTACAAATGCAAACAAAACATGATACAAAATTAAAAGGAAGACGTGAAGAGATCACTTGTTATTAAAGGACATTCAGGTTTGCACGTTCTCCTGTGGAGAATAAACCCATAACAAGAGGAGTATGATAAAGATGATTTATTGTACGTCTTTCAGGAACCATTTTTCGGTTAGATAACGTAAGAAAAAACGTGTAAATCTCTTACCGTGAGATGTCAGAGAGATGCTGATGCTCCGGGATGCTGATGTTCAATCCTGCTCGTCTATGCGCCCTCGCACACCTTTATTATGAGAGGCGGCCCCGCCTACTTTCTCTTCTGGTTGGTCAGGACTAACTTTCGCTTTAAATCGCGCTCATTTACATTGTTTATGTCACCCGCACTTCTACTGACCTTATACTAAAAGATAAACATTAACCTAACAGTTTTTTACTTGAATACTTCGATATGGCGAAATAAACGCCAGTCCTTTGACTGGATGTCGTAAGGGCTCACAAGGCGTTTGTGGGAGTTGTAGTTCTTCGTAAAACCTCTATGTTTTGCCTTGAACTATCAGAGGTGTTTAAAAGAACTACAAAACGTCACGTTTTGGATCGTTCCATCCCCTTTCTAGTTTCTGATTGGTTCTCGCAGCCTCTTCATCCCGCCTACATCCTTTAGATTGGTCATGCAGAAAACTTCCGTCTTTAGCGAGCGATTCCACACAGAAAGGAAAATATTCAAAAGAGTTAGCGAGCTAATCAGCAGTCAAATAAACACATATAGGAGCTCCACACAGGTAGGAGAAGCTTGGCACACGTTTTAACGTTTACCTGCTTTTAATTGCGTTTATTTCGCTGTCGTTTGTGTGTAACGTTAAAATGATTTGTGCTGCTCTAGCAGTCACCTACCTATTAGACTTTAGCAATCCGGCTAATCAGATCTCCACAATAGATCAGAGACAATGAAAAGTGATTGTGTGTAAATACAAATATTTGTAGGCTTCATTAAAAGAGGCCTTTTAAGGCGAGTAATCACCGGGTTTCAAGTTTTAGAAAGTAGATCAGGTTTAAAGACAGCAAAATCAGGCCTACTGAAGATCAAGAGAAAATATAGGATTAGGATGACACTATTTATTTTAAAATGGCGTTTGATTTTTAACCAATCAGTATTTTCGAAAGCGATCAGATAGCTGTTGTAACGTTACTGTTCCAAATAAACAAACGTTGATAGATCCCGGATCTATTTTAAGGACAGTCATCTGAATCAGGCAGTGTTCCTCAGTTCTGATAAATATGATGACGTCACTGTTGGGTGTAAACCTGAGAAATTTGACAGCTTAAATCGGTCATTAGATTTTGCCTATTGTTACACTGTTCCTTTTCTATGACACGTTTATTTGTCTGTTCAACAGTTTAGCCAAATTGTCAATGAGTTTGTGTTGTTGAGAAGCAGATCAGAAATTAACCATCTAAATTGAGTTGTCACTGTGTTTGGATGCCAGAGATACTCAAAATAATTACACACACACACACACACACACACACACACACACACACACACACACACACACACACACTCACACGAGGCTATTGTTGTTTTACAAATGTAATAAGCATTTAAATTGAGAAAAGGTTGGTTTTATATTAACACATTCAGACTTTCTCATGTAATGTAATTTCATAAAGATATTTATTGCATATTCTAAACAGTCAAATCATATCAGCAGCCAGTGGCTATCATTGAGGTAAAGTTGGTTTTATATTCGCACATTCAGTCTTTCTCATCATTAATAATATAATCTCAGAAAAGTATTAGTTTGAAATTCTAAATAGTAAAATTATATTGTCAGTCAACAATCATCAAAAAACAGCATTGTTCACAGTCAAATCATCATTACAAATAATGCTAATGTTGTTTTAAAGTCATTCTTACATGTGATTTCAGACCCTGTATTCAAAGTACCATGGTAAACAATGTATGGATCTGTCATGGAATGAATGTGTGATTATAAAACCAACTTTACCTTTATGTGACTATCAAAGTAAACATATTGTTCACAGGAAATCTAATAGTGCTAATGTTGTTTTGATATTATACCTGCATGTGCTTTCACTCAGAATATTCTAAGTACTGTGGTAAAAAAATATAAGGAGGTGTCTCTGAAGGATTGTGTGGATATAAAATCAACTTTACCTCAATAGCATTTAAGAGGAGATTTGTGCAAGCTAGTCAATATCAATACATCATAATTTTAAAACTGTCCCTGTTTGTTTTTTTTTTTATTGAGTTAAAGTTGTTTTATATTAGCATATTTAGACTTTCTGCTTAATAATATAATTTCAGAAAGGTAAGTATTATTTTCAAATTCCAAATGAAGAAAATCATATTAACAGCTAATGACCATCAAAGTACATTGTTCACAGTCAATTAAATAGCGCTAATGTTGTTTTAAAGCCGATCTTGCATGCGATTTCAGACTGAATATTCAAATTAGCTTAGTAAACAATATAGGGACCTTTAAAAAAACAAATGTGCAAATATAAAACCAACTTTACTCATTTTGTTTTCTGGTCACAGTTTTATGGTTAAAATAAATTATAGTTTTATTTTAAAGCATGTGAAATTATTTGAAATCATCATACTTGCCCAATGTGACAAAAATAAATGTAAACAGTTTAGCAATAAAATAAATCACATTTTGTTTTATGTCTGGTAAAATACAACACATCAGAACAAATTACTTAAAAATAAGGTTGTTGATTCTATTATTAAACTATAGTGCCATTTAGGCATGAGCCGGTATAAGAGTTTGACGGTAAGATAACCTTGGATAAAAATATCACGGTTTCGGTATTGTGATTACTGCTTTAGGATATATTATTTTAAAATGTCTGCCTGGTGTACAAAACAAAAAAACAGTTTTTCCTTTGAACACAGTAGATCTTTGTAAAACATTTCAAACATTTTGGAGTAAACAGTAAACATGTCAGGCTAAATAATTCAAATGAACGATTAAGGGTGCAGTAGATGATTGTCTTAAGAAAGCATGTTTTGTTGTGCTGGTTGAAAGTCTCTTCACATTCCAATAGTAATGATTACAGTAAATGATCTAAATGTGTTTATATGTATTTTTATATTCTGGGTAAGGCATAAATCTAAAAATTGTTCGTCCAATTAAATATTGTCAGGCTGACATCTCCCATAATTCCGATAAGTAGCTGAATTGAAAGTTTTTAAAATCTTGAATCAATATTGGAGTTAGTTTCGCACACTGGAGGAAGGACGACACCATGGCTGAAGTATTTCTATTAGATGGGTAATCTTCTGTTTTAAAACTATTTTAGTCAGGCTAAGCATATGTAGATTGTGTTGTTATGAATGGGTTAGATGCACAGAAGTGTTGTTCAACCACTGAAATCTCCCGGCGAAAGATTGATGTGACTATTTCAGTTTCTTAAGGGCCTTTTAAAGCATAGATAATGTAGATTTATATTTAGTTTAACAACAAAACATCAGTAAATAGCTGTATTCTGCCTAGTTAGCCTGCTTTACTGAGCTGAAGTTGCTTTTATATTCATATCACTGCTGAAAAATCCAGCTTAAACCAGCCTAGGCTGGTTGGCTGGTTTTAGCTGGTTGACCAGCCTGGTTTTAGAGGGGTTTTGGCCTTATCCAGGCTGGTTTCCAGCCATTTTCAGCCTGGTCTTAGCTGGTCAGGCTGGAAAATGACCAGCTAAAACCAGCCTGACAGCCTGGTTTAAGCTGGACATAGCTGGCTTTGGCTGGACTACCAGTCTGGCTAGGCTGGTCAAGCTGGTTTTAGCTGGTTGTCTCTCAGCCTGACCAGCTAAGACCAGGCTGGAAATGGCTGGAAACCAGCCTGTAAATGGCCAAAACTCCTCTAAAACCAGCCTAGTCCACCAGCTAAAGCCAGCCAACCAGCCTAGGTTAGTTTAAGCAGGTTTTTTCAGTAGGGATTGGTTCATTTTTGAAAAATGACAGCCTCACTATATTGTTTACTGCTACTCTGAATATTCGCTCTGAAATAGCATGTAAGTTTGACTTAGTAATAAGTGAAATTCTTGCACGCTGCCGACCAAACACTAACTGCATTTCTAACTGGCGAATGACATGAACTAGCTGGTTGTCTGCTGTCGTGTCTCGGTGCGGGCGTTAGCGATTTCAGGAGGCATGGCTTTAAAACACAGTCCCTCCCCGCCGTCCAAAGATAATATGCTAAGCGGTTAGCATTTTGGCAGATCACCTACTGCACCTTTAACTTCTGCTATCTCAATTAGCTTCAAAAACCGATTTCTTTACTATTTAAAATGGAATTTTTGGATATCTTTTCTTCTGGAGATAATATTGTCTTAAACAAACAAAAAATTCTTAAATGAAAAAATCATACATATACTAGAGCTGCACGATTCTGGCTAAAATGACAATCGCGATTTTTTTTTTGTTGCTTAAAATAAAGATCACGATTTTCTCACGATTCTGTTGATGTAAAATAAAGGTATGGTAAAAACAAACATATGGCACAACATAGATAATAATATTATGTGTAGGGGTGCTGGTTTCTATAAAAATTCTATTCTACTTATAATAATTCTGATGTTGAATTATTATGTTTGAGATATATGCTTGCAATCTGTCATATTAGACAATTTTATTCACTAGTAAAATCAGACATTTGCCATTATCAGATTATATTCAACAATATATATAGGCTAGAGTAGTTATATTGACAGTGTAAACATTTATTTTCATAAACAACTGTGTGTTCACTATGAAAGAAGAACATATCAAATGCTTTTCGTAATCATAACTCTAAAATGCAGTATGATTATTTAAATGACGTGCACACTTTCGGTTTAATTTTGACTGCTAAGTGCTTGTTCATACTTCGCGCGCGGCTCCCAAACGATCACTCTGTGCCACAAACAGAATATTATTTACAACTGTATCACCTGTTACTCGCAACGTATGCATGTTCTGTTTACTAAAGTAGACGTGCACGCGTCTATCATTAAGTAGAGTGCGCGCGCGCCCTCTCTGTGATAACAGCTCACGGTCAGCAGCTCGCATCATGTGTGATTTCCCGGCCGCGAAAACATCATTATATGAAGACAAAATGACATTTTTAGGTGAAATATACCTTATAAATACAGCATGGGACTCATTCAACATCATTTCCATGTCACTGAGCAACGTATGTGAAACGATGAAAAGACTCGTGGAGCCGCCTTCTCTCCTGAACTTGAAAATATGATTGACAGATTTGTAGAAATGCTGGATTAGGATCGTCTAGGGGGTTGAATCGAGATTACGATCGCGATCTTTTAACAATTAATTGTGCAGCTGTAACATATACCATAGAAACAGATCAGAAAATGTTGGCAGTATTAAAACCTTGAATTTTCCAAACCGCATAATACCTTCGTCCCATGTCGAGTGCAATTATATGACTTGAATAACCCCCAAGTTCTGACATTTTCTATTGTTTGTTAAAGCATTTAAAATTTCATTGCTTAGATTATTAAAATAAATACATATTTAACAACATTCACTCATAATACACTAGTAGAGTCACAACTGTGTGCTGAACAAAAACTAAATATCCTATTGTCATCCATAATTGCATGATATCATATTGAGGAAGTTCAATATGTGGCAGCACGCTCCTTCACTTAACCATGAGTGGATCTATTGATTCAAGTTCTCCATCTTGATTAAGCCTCTATGCATTATAAAGCAAAAATGTAGCATGGGTGTATCTGATTCAGGATTCACCTGCGTTAGGGTGTTACCTTTTTCAGCGCCAAGGTCAGAGACACTAACAGGAATCAGGTGTTAGTTGGCCTTTGTCAAGAGGAAAAAGGTGAGTCATTATAATGCAAATGTAACCTGGCAGTCATGTTTTATAAGAGGAGTGCTGGTATTTGCAACCATTAAGTGAAGCAACATTCAGCTCTATTTTGGCGACGTCACATTGATCCCTGTGAATGTCACATAGATAAGGCCACCTCCCACAGCGGGGCCAAAGGCCTTCCGATCAGGTGGGAATTCTGACTCACGGCCTCCTGTCCATTAGTCTGAATCAGCGGCATTGAGATAAGCGTGCCTCGCTTTCAATGGTTTGTAATGTTCCTTGTAGCTTGAGAGGAACCATGACCTTCTGCAGATAACAACAAGCGCTATTGTTTCACACGTGTTGGGTGAAGGTATAAACACTTTGGCATGTTGTTGTAGACGTTACGAAGAAATTAGATGCCTTGAGGCTTGCTCATATACCAATGAATGATAACTATATAGGAATAATTACACAGTTGGTTTTAATTCTGAGAATAAGGGGAAGTCCATGATAATGATAAAAGTGTCCTGACTACATGCTTTAGATTGGTCATGCAGAAAACTAAACTTCCGTCTTTAGCGAGCGATTTCACACAGAAAGGAAAATATTCAAAAGAGTTAGCGAGCTAATCGGCAGTCACATAAACACATAGGAGCTCCACACAGGTATGAGAAGCTTTAAAACACATATTTTAAGATTTGCTCACATTTAATGGTGTTTATTTCGCTGTGGTGGTTTGTGACTAAAGTCCCAACAGACTTTAACAATCCGGCTAATCAGATCCCCACAATAGATCAGAGTCAATGAAAAGTAATTGTGTGTAAATCCAAATAATCATAGGTGTTATTCAAGGCAAAAGATTCAGTTTAAGGCGAGTAATCACTAAGGGTGTCACGATTTCGATTTTAAATCGAAATCGGTCGAAATTTATGCTCAATTTCGATTATTGAATCCAAAAATAGAGTCGTCGATTCTGCCACGCCCCCATGACAGAGCTTAAACCCTCTCCTCTTTCAATGAAGTCGCCGGTGTGGAAGTATTTTGGATTTCCAGTGAGTTATGTTGACAACGTTCGTGTTGTCGAAAAAAAAAAACACAGTTTGCAAGCTCTGCTATGTACGTATTAGGGTTGGTCCGATAGTTAATGGGCGCATCGCGATCCTCCGCCCCGGCCCCGTTGCAAATTCCTCTCGCGAAAAACCCACACTCAGGCCCTGTTTACACTAATAGGTCTTTGTTTTTAAATGGCATTTTAGAACGACAACTATCCACATCCACACTGGCGTGTAGCATTTCTGAGCAGCCCTCCTTCCTCACTACCGCTGAAAACGCACATCACGTGACCATACACACTCATTCACACACAGACACAGACGCACACACAGTTATGCGCTCGAGACAGCGGGTCCAGGCAGTCAGCGGGTCAGTAGACTCCTTAAGCTTTTACTTTCACACTAGTACTTAGTCATTTTAGCGAACACCTCAGATACTGTTGGCTGGTTCCTGTTGGTTGTGCACCATTTTTACCGACGCCATTATAACGACACAGATCTCTGCCCATTCATGAGTCCCGCAGAAAAAAGTGATTGACAGGTGGTAATTATGTGTGTAACTTACCTTTATTCATTTACTGTATGATTTGTTTATGGGTAAAACAAAGATCATGCAGGTCAGGTAGTTCAAATGGTAGGCTACAAATAATTCATGTTATTAATTAATTAATTATGCATAATCGAAAATCGAATCGATCCATGACTTTAGAATCGAAAATGTAATCGAATCGAGGATTTGCGTTGGGACTGTGGTTTATGTTTACATCCCTCAAAATTATCTATAGCTGTGGTTTTTGATGATTCAAAATGCAAGTCAATAGCACTTTTGCCTTACAAAACCTCAATATATCAGTAGCCAGAAGCATTAATTATGTTACCTAATTATGTTGTATTCTTATCTTAATGTGATAGTAGATTTAAATTTTTTATGTTATTAATGGCCTGAGATCAGTTTCAGTTGATAGCCTATTTTAATGCTCCTCTTAAGCTAAAAAAAAAACATTTTGAATGGTTTCATAGTGAATAATTTCAAGATTTCTTCTAAATAATTTTGTATATAACTTCATTCAATAATTTTCCTTTTGGCTTAGTTCCTAGTTATTTATCTGGTGTCATCAGTGGAATGAACCACCAGCATGTATTTTACACAGTGGATGCACTTCCAGCTGCAACCTAGTACTGGAAAACACCCATATACACTCATTCACACACACACATACACTACGGCCAATTTAGTTCAGTTCAAACCGGAGCACCAGGAGAAACTCACACCAACACGAGGAGAACATACAAACTCCACACAGAAAGGCCAACTGACCCAGCCGAAACTCGAACCAGGGACCTTCTTGCTGTGAGGCGACAGTGCTAACCACTGAGCCACCGTGCCACCCCTGCATCTGTCTCAAGAAGGCTAATTCAAAATCTAACACTAACATCCTATTATCGTCGGCACGGCGTCCTTTATTTTTCCTGCATGGTCCACGTGTCTCATACCTTTAATCTTAAGGGGCCCAAATCTCAGCGAATACTTGGCGCTTTCCCATGGCTATCACGTCTACCTTTTGAACGCAGGTTGAAAATGTCATTTCCTTACCTGTGAAACCGAATCCGGATACCCTTTTATAATCTCTTCCCCATTGGTGTTCCTTTCAGCGATCGTCCGGGCCCCCCAGGAGTGAATGACGCTCCCCCCCATCCCTTCCACACCCTGACGAGGATGACAATGGAAGAGATGAAGAATGAAGCGGACGCGACCTCCATGGTATCCATGACCCTCTACGCCGTGATGTACCCGGTGTTCAATGAGGTACGGCGGTTCATTTCCAATGTGTGTGAGAGAGTGCTCAAGTGTGGTTGTGTTGACACAGGCTGAAGTTTAGGATTAGGAGATGCAAATGATGCACACCCACATGCTCAGCTCTGAGGTAGTGCAGTCACACACATTTTTTTGTAAACTTTTTTTATTGAACACAAGTGAATAGCTTCGTTGGATACAAATGTCCAATTTCGGCTTTTGTACACTAGTTCCTATTGTAAAAAAAAGTAACACTGAAATCTCACAGCCGCTGGTAGCCCATGTACAAACTGGGGAACACATTCATTCCTACATTTTGAAAGTAAACGTGTGAAGTTAATAAAGATAAATTGACCATTTCAAATAAACATATTTGTACTTCAGTAAACATAAATAAACCATCTTAGTTATCTCAGTGGTGAAAAAAGTGAGAGACGGTAGTCTGTAAAGCCTGGTTTATACTTTTGCGTCAAGTGACCGGCGTAACCCACGGCGCATGCAACACCCGTAGCTTTGCATTTATACTTCTGCGCGCTGTCTCTGTTGGTCTGCATTAACACTTCCGAAACGCTAGATGGCAGTGAGGTATAAATGTTCCTCTGTGTCGAGTTTCCTCGCTGCTGCTTTCCACTTCCTGGATGTACAAGTGGTTCAAACTCGCTCATTTTAAGGCAGGAACCGGCGGACGTGTAAGAACTTTAACTATGAGGTAAGCACAAAACAAAACTTTCCATCCAGAGCTCCTTCACGGGACTCCACACTTGTAAACAATCACTCCATTGGGCTAGCGCCGCTCGCACGGCTCTCGGTTCCACCCAGACTCGTCAGCGCTACCAAGCCGACCAATCACAGAGCTTGCGCTACGCGTTGTTGCGATGTGTAGTTACATTTTTTGAGAGGCGACGGCGAAGGGCTATGCGTCAACGCTGTAGCATACGCCGGCGTTTGACGCAGAAGTATAAATCAGCCTCAAGTTAACTAGTCGGTGCACTGCGATACAGACGCGGACAATTCGGTATCAGTTCAGTAATAATCATAACCAGTTATTATGTACTGATGTCATTTATGTCCTATGCGCTCTGTCGCGAAGGAGTTGAGCGCGGGTATTTACACCACTCCAGGAGCCAACTCAGGGCAGGCCAGTGGCATAGGCAGTATAGGCAGATGCTAAGGGCGCTGTACATCCAGGGGGCAATAGAAATAAGTGCGGTTAAGTTGGTTTTGTTTTCAATATTCCTGACACATTCAGTGATAGACGACAATAACTCAAAAACCTCTTACCCTTAAAAGATCTAAAGTGTGTTTCCTACAAAAAAACAAACAAAGCTGGTATGATTTACAGCTGTCTTTTTCTCTTTTTTCGCTCGAGATCGGCTTCCCCATTTAAGCCCTCGCAGCATGCGTTTAGCCGGGAGCACTCGCGCTGAGCGGAGCTCTCAGTAAGGGAAAAGTGCTTCTTTTATTCGGTTTTTTTTTTTTTTCCGTTTTTTTTTTTTCTGTTTTTTTTTTTTTTTTTTTTTTTGCTCAGCGCGAGCTCTCCCAGCTAAATGCGTATTGCGAGGGCTTAAGTGTGTGTGTGTGTGTTTATGAATCCTACAGAATGAGTTTAATCAGAGAGTAAAGCTGCACACAGTCTCCTGTGATGGTTGGGTTTAGGGCTGGGGAGGGGTGAGGGGAATACAATATATGGTTTGGACTGTATAAAATGAATGGAAACCTATGTAATGTCCCCACTTTTCACAAAAACAAACATATTTATTTTTATGTGTCTCTGAACCAGTTGGGTATGTTTGCTGAAAGAATTGTTGTGAGGGATTGTTGTTTGTTGTAGGACTTTCTCTGCTATCCTGCCTTTAGACAGTGATATTGCTTGGTGATGGCGCCGCAGATGTGCAATCATGTTGGAAGTGTTTCTGTTTGAGTAGGCTATACGTGTAAAATAAATACTTGCACAATGTGTTTTCGTTCATTTGCGTCACACTCAACGGCAAAACCGAAATGTGCTCACACCGCAGATTTGAAAGACACCGATGTGGTGAGAAATCCGGTGCTTCCTTGTAATGTTGCCCCCTAACTTTAGAGCATAATGATTGAATAATTACTTTTGGGGAGGAGTTTCCTCATTTCAGCTCGTAGACTTACAGACACACACAAACAGTCAATTCGGAGAGATATAAAACGCACACAAATTATTTAAACGTAAAACCGCAATTCACAAGCGCATATTGAACTGTGGATGTCGTACCGAACAATTCAATATAATATTGAGAATTGTGGCATCCCTAATGTAAAACATATAACAGATGACAGAGTGATAAAATAAATAATAATAAAAAAGAATTAATATTAAAATGTAAAATAAATATATATATAAATACAACTATAATAAATATATACTAAATAATATATATATATACTAAAGTGAAAGTACCCGCCCCCATTATGTCAGTAGCAGACCTAGTTGAAACCACAGGCAGTCAGGCAGCATAATACAGAGTGTGAATCACTACTGATGTAACGGGGGCAGGTACTTTCACTTTTCACTGCTACAGCCCCTCACCTCTTTTCGTGTTCAAACCAAACTAACATCTGTGCGTTCTTTTACATGGCAGGTTTTTACCCTCCATACATGTTGAGAGATCGAGTTGATCGACTTGTTAAGGGAATATATCGTGACATAACCCACAAAGACATGACTTAGTAAAGTGTAAAAGTACTGTATGATTTTAATCATTGCATTAGTCTGAATGCAAATCCCCTCGTCAGGCAGCGCTGGAGCAACGTGAGAGAGTGGACCAAAGCACATCAAGCGAAAAGTATTAACAAAAGAAAAATACACAACTCAAGACACTTAAATGCTTGTGTTTGTACCAGCTCTGTGATGCTCGTTCACAACTTTATGCATTGGGTTTAATTAGGCTGTCCAGTCCCTTACAATCATTGTTGAAACCCAGACAGGCAGTGTCTACAGAGAGTGGAGCAACGCGCATCAAATGATCGGTAATTAAAAGGTAAAAAAAGAAAAATAGAATAAATATCTATACTTTTATATTAGACACACATCTTATGCTTGTATTTGCAGCTGCTCCACGTCCACAACTTCACGCATTGGGTTAAATTAGGCTTTACAGTCTCCTTTACTTCCCCTGTATCTGTTCAGCTGAGGGAACTGAACCAACCCTGTGACGTCAGTCACAGCGACATTCCAAGATGGCTGCGCCCTAGATCTAAAATCTAAAGTAAAACATGCTGTTTTCTGCTAAATAGTTACATAGTTGCATTAAAGTGGAATCCAATGTACTATATATGATTTCTATAGTATTTATTTTCTTACTATGTAAGTAAATGGTTACAGGATTTCAGCTTTCATCAAAATATAAAATTTTGTGTTCAACAGAATTAAGAAACTCATAGGTTCAGACTCACTTGAGGGAGTGTAAAAACTGATTTTTTTGGTGAACTATCCCTTTAAGCTGGTGATATACTTTTAAATGGTCTTTATATTCACATGGTTAAAACAGTCTACATGTGAGCCTGTGGATTGTTTCCTGTTTCTATAATTACTGGCAAAATCCACACCCACGGCCAAGTGTATTTCCATTTTAATGTGGTGATAATGGCTGTGTGTAATGTATGCAACACTAAAACCAAACAGGCTGCTTTATTTAGCCGTAAATGAAGATGGCTTGTGTGTGTGTGTGTGTGTGTTACAGCTGGAGAGTGTAAATCTGTCTGCGGCACAGACTCTGCGAGCTGCTTTCAAAAAGGTGAGCAAACATGATGTTGTTCTGTCATTACCTCAGGGGTCTGCATTCCTTAGCTTGATCTCTAAGTTATTAGCTCCCCTGTGAAGTTTCATGAACCGTTTAACTTTAACTTGCGTTTATGTAACGGAAGTGTGAAACTGCTGAAAAAATGAATAAAATAAACAAGAATTATGTTGAGTTTGACAGCAACATTAAAATGCTACAAAAGTGCAGAACCCAAAGTTTTAGTGTTGATTTAGTTTTATCTTTCTTTTCTTGTCGTGACATCCTTCCTGAAATATCTGGCTTCCCAAGAGCTTCTCAAGTTTTTCTTGCGCTAACTGCTTTTGCTGTCTCAGCAGTGTTATTTCTGCTCATGGCTTTGTAAAAATGTTGCATAACAGTCATATAAATCATCAGATTTATTACCCGCCAAAGCATTTTGACATGTTTATGTTTCCCCAGTAACAATAAAACAGGTCAAAGACAAAACATTCCGTCAAATGATATTTTACAAAAGTCATTTTTATATACGGTCAAGCACGAAATGATTCATACCCTTGCAAAATCTGACTTAAAGTTACTTTTATTCAATCAGTAAGGTTTTTCTTTGACAGACTTCTGCCAAAATATAATAAGAGGATGTACAAGAGGCATCATTGTGGAAACAAAATCCCTGTTTTTATTTTTAGAGATGATGTTCTCAAGATGAATGCATACTTTGGCACCAAAGGTCAAACAACAAAAAATAAGTCAAGAATCAAGAGTCAGATCTGACTTTCAACTTTCATGTCAAAGCAGTAGTAAATCAGCATACTATCATCTCAAAAACATTGCTAGAATCAGATGCTTTGTTTCCAGTAAAGACTTGGAGAAACTTGTTCATGCTTTTATCAGCAGCAGGGTGGATTACTGATTCTCAAAAAGACAGTCAGACAGTTGCAGCTCATCCAGAATGCTGCTGCAGGGTTCTGACCAGAACAGAGCACATCACACCGGTCCTCAGGTCTTTACACTGGCTCCCAGTTACATTCAGAATAGATTTTAAAGTATTATTACTTGTCTATAAATCACTAAATGGCCTAGGACCTTAATACATTACAGATATGCTCACTGAATACAAACCTAACAGATCACTCAGATCTTTAGGATCAAATAAACTAGAAGTTCCAAGAGTTCAGTCAAAGCAGGGTGAATCAGCTTTCAGCTACTATGCCCCTCGCTGCTGGAATCAGCTTTCAGAAATGATCAGATGTGCTCCAACATTAGGCACATTCACATCAGGACTGAAAAACACATCTGCTTAGCTGTGCCTTTACTGAATGAGCACTGAGCTACGTCTGACAGATTGCGCTATTGTGTTTTTCTCTTCTTTTTTTAATTTTTTTATGACACATTTTATCTGCCTGTTTTTTTTAATCATTTTTATTATTTGTTTTTATTCTTCTTATAATTGTTTTTTATTCCTGTTTTTGTAAAGCGCTTTGAATTGCCACTGTGTATGAAATGTGCTATATAAACTTGCCTTGCCTTGCTTTACATTCGAACAAAACCTTTAAGTCAGAATTTGCCAGGGGTATGAGTCATTTTAGGCTTGACAGTAAATGGAATGAATAATAAACGCGATTAAAGTGTCTATAGGACAACAATGGGGAAATAATAATGTTCCATTGTCATTAAGCATCATAGCTATGTTAGTTAATAATGTAAACATTTAATTTAATAATAAAATAATGTAATCTGATGTATTTTTCGTAATTTTGCAACCACTATGTGTGTGTATATATGTATGTATTTTTCTTCTTTTTTAAAATATTTCCCAAATGATGTTTAACAGAGTAAAGAAATTGTCACAGTATGTCTGATAATATTTTTTCTCCTGGAGAAAGTCTTATTTGTTTTATTTCAGCCAGAATAAAAACAGTTTTTAATTTTTTAAAAGCCATTATAAGGTCAAAATTATTAGCCCCTTTAAGCTATTTTTTTCTGATAGTCTACAGAACAAACCATCATTATACAATAACTTGCCTAATTACCTTAACCTAATTAACCTAGTTAAGCTTTTAAATGTCACTTTAAGCTGTATAGAAGTGTCTTGAAAAATATCTAGTCAAATATTATTTACTGTCATCAAGGCAAAGATAAAATAAATCAGTTTTAAGAGATGAGTTAATAAAACTATTAGGTTTAGAAATGTGTTGAAAAAAATCTGCTCTCTGTTAAAAATTCTGACTTCAACTAATATATATATATATATATATATATATATATATATATATAATTTTATACCATCTATAAATTTCTAACCATTATGCTTAAAATTGAAACAACATATTTATTGTATTGTGACCTGTACCTAAAATATATTAGATAATATGTGGTTCATGCTAAATTCTAAATTATGATTTGTTTTAAGTACTGATGGCAATGAGAGAACTTGGCAAAGTATAAAGATTTGACGATTAAATTCATTTAAGAGTCTTTTAACGTCTAATTATGCCTGATTTTGATTATTTATCAGCTATAAAACCACTGTTACACTGAATGATATTTTAGTAGGTGAGGTGTCTTCTGTAAATCATGGTAAAAATGTTCATTCTTAATAAAGTCAAATACTTATTAATAAAATGTACTGTTAAAGTCAAAATTATTAGCCCTTGTGTGATTTATTATTATAGTTTTTTCTTTTACATATTTCCCAAATGATGTTTAACAGAGAAAGGAATTTTTCACAGTATGTCTGATAATATTGTATCTTCTGGAGAAAGTCTTGTTTTATTTAGGCTAGATTAAAAGCAGTTGTTAATTTTTTTTAAAACATTTTAAGGTCAAAATTATTTGCCATTTTAAGCTATATTTGTTTTTGATAGTCTACAGAACAAACCATCGTTACACACTGATTTGCCAAATTACCTTAACCTGCCTAATGAACCTAGTTAAGCCTAAAAAATGTCACTTTAAGCTGTATAAAATGTCTTGAAAAATATCTTGTCAAATATTATTTACTGTCATCATGGCAAAGATAAAATAAATCAGTTATTAGAGATGAGTTATTAAATCTATTATGTTTAGAAATGTGTTGAAAAAAAAAACTGCTCTCTGTTAAACGGATATCTGGGAAAAATATACAGGGGGGCTAATAATTCTGACTTCATCTGTATTTCTTTAGTTGTGGACTAATTCTGTGCTGTGTTTTTCTAAATCAGGCAGAGAAGGAAAACCCAGGACTGACTCAGGACATTATCATGAAAATACTAGAGAAGAAGAACGTGGAGATCAACTTCACCGAGTCTTTATTACGCATGGCTGCTGATGATGTCGAGGGTGCGTATTCTTTTTAAAGAATAAAACAGATTTTCAATGCAGTCGTGTTAACATTGTGCCTCCAGGGGGAGCTGTTTGACCACGAATCAAAAGCTCTGTAATGACTGTAATGTATTTTCCCTCATAATTTAATTTCCTCCTTTTTGCAAGTGTTTTTGACATCGTCAGATTTATGCTGCTAATGAATGCGTGGACATGCACTGGGCTTTCGGTTAATGCTCATTTCTGTTGATTTGAAATGCTAAATGTACCTCAGAATTGAATCTCAAGACCACTGTCAGACCCTCAGTTTGCTCTTCCTACTGTAATCTATCCTGTGTCTATGAAGTTACCTTGCTTAACATGATAGTTTTGAAGTGAATGGAGTCATCTGTAGTTCATTTCTCAGTTTAGCGCAGTGATGAGTGTGGTACGGTTTCTCAGTGCTGATGGTTGTCAGTCATTGTCGGCCATTTAGAAGTAGTTAATGTTCCATTATGTTTCGCAGTTTAATGACAGGTTATTAGAAGCAAGTCTGCTGGTGTTGCCATGGCAACTGAGCGTTTCCTGTGGGCGTGTTCTTTGTGTGCAGAGTACATGATTGACAGGCCCGAGCGGGAGTTCCAGGACCTGAATGAAAGAGCGCGCGCGCTGAAACAGATCCTCAGCAAAATCCCAGACGAAATTAATGACCGAGTCCGATTCCTGCAGACAATCAAGTGAGAACACATTCTTGCCCACATGCATGCACGGATCGACACAAAAACATGAAGTAAAAAAGAAAAAAGGCTTTCATTTCATTACGTCAGTCTTTACTTGCGCACTTGCCTCGAGTTTCGGGGACTTTTTTTTTTTGTGTTTGTTTGATATTTGAAGAAATCTCTGGCTTGTATTTCACCCTAAAACCAAAAGCAAAATATAATTTTTGAACATTTTATATAACGAAGCCTGTTTTTAAAAGCTGCAATATTTCGTTTTTTGATTATTTAGTTTTCTGTTTATTCCAGGTGCTTTAAATTTCACTAAATGAAGCCTGTTTTTAAGAGCTGTAATTGTTTTTTGTTTCTTTCTTCCTTCTAATTGTAAAATGAAATTTGACATCCATATTTGATCATTTTACAATGTAGATAAGTATATGGGAAAACCTTTATAGGGGCTTTCGTGCTGTAGGAATGTTTTTATAGTTCCTAGAACTACAGTAATAGCAGAAGTACTTTTTGCTGTTTTTTTATCACACGAATTGGGAATGATTCTAGTTATAGGAACATCTCTATTGGGAACTAAGGGTGCTTTCACACCTGTGAATTGATTCGGTTGTTCCAAAACAGCGATTGAAACTGTTACAATGTTGCTCTTTGCTCTTGGTGCGGTTCACTTTCACATGGCAAAGTTTCTAAACGGACCAAAAGAGCTAAAACAAGTCATGTGTGGGTAAACTCTCCTTACATTGGTCAGAGCTCAGCTGTCATGCGTCCTTATTTTAAGTTATGGCGATGAGCAATAAGGCAAAGTCAGCATTATTGTCAATTCAACCACATGTACAGGACATATAGAGAATCGAAATTACGTTACTCTCAGACCCTAAGTGCCTAACAGATGATGTTAATACAAAAATAGAGTTTTAAGAAAGAATTTACAATAAATACAATTGTATATAAAATGTAGTCTAAATATATACATAAAACGTTGTCTAAATATACAGTTGAAGTCAGAATTATTAGCCTCATTTTGATTTTTATTTTCTTTTTTAAATATTAAATATTTATTTTGTTTTATTTCGGCTAGAATAAAAGCAGTTATGAACTTTTTAAAAAACATTTTTGGGACAAAATTTATAGGCCCTTTTAAGCTACTTTTTTTTTTTCGATAATCTACAGAACAAACCATCATTATACAATAACTTGCCTAATTACCCTAACCTGCCTAGTTCACCTTATTAACCTAGTTAAGCCTTTAAATGTCTCTTTGAGCTGTATAGAAGTGTCTTAAAAAATTATCAAGTAAAATATTATTTACTGTCATCATGGCAAAGATAAAATAAATCAGTTATTAGAAATAAGTTTTTAAAACTTTTATGCTTAGAAATGTGCTGAAACAATCTTCCCAGAACAGAACAGATATTGGGGAAAAAAAATAAACACTAATAATTCAGGGGGCTAATAATTCTGACTTCAACTGTATACATTAAATATATACCTAAAATGTAGTCTGAATGTATACATAAGATGTAATCTAAATTTATAGATAAAATGTAGTCTAAAGAATAAAAAAGAAAGAATAAAAATTTGTAAACAATACAATACAAGTTAGGAGGGTATATTACAAATAAGACAATATAAGTGGAAAGCTGCTCTTTAATTTTGAATGGTGACGCCCACAAACATCGTCACCAGATATAAGACTCCCTCTCATACAGAGCCCTTGGCTAGACTGCAGTTCAGTCAATGTTCCTAACAGATAAACAGCTCTCGTTAAAAGTTAGCATGCTTTCACTTTCATATTTAAAATGAATGACATCCCACCCTACTCATAATTCTCTCTTCTTATAGCTATATATGCCTAATACCACTACAATCCATTCGCTGCAAAGTTTGCTTCAATCGAGCTGAGACCACCTCATTCAGGCGATCTCAGGCCGATTGATTTGGCGCGGATCTGTGCGCGATTGCTGGTTTCGCGTATGCCAAACAAACCGCACTAACTGGGTAAACGAGACAGGTTCCGAAACAAAAGTCTAGGTGTGAAAGCAATCTAAATTATCTTTTTATTCAGAGCAGGTTCCGATACCGCACAATAGGAACTACCAGTCAAGTACATTATTATTACTATTATTAGTTTATTTGATAGGCTGTGAATACTGATGTACATGTGATTTTTCAGGTTTTTTGTTTTTAATAAATTTGCTACAATTTCATAAACTCTTTTTTTCACATTGTCTTTATGGGGTATTGTGTGTAGAATTGAGGAAAAAAAATTTTTAAATCCATTTTGGAATAAGGCTATAACATAAAAAATTTCCGGATGCACTGTATGTATGCTTATGACAACTGTTATTCAGTGTCATTTACTCAGTTATGCCATTTTAAATGCAAAGATGACATAAAGAATAAATCACAACCAGACTTCATCTTTGTCATGATGAAGTATAGAGTAAGTATACTTAAATACTTATTATATGTAATAAGAAGTATGATTGGGCAGAAAAAGGTACCCTCCAGCTCTGCGTGAGCTTACTGTGCACCTACGGGAAGAAGGGGACTGGAGGCTTAGAGGGTTTCTCCTTCTTTTTAGCCTCCACATAACACCCTTCTAATTGGAGATCCTCCAGCTCCACCGCCGAAGCAACCCGAGTTAGCACAGCCATAATATCAGATCCCATATCGTGAGCCTCGCTCACTACCTCTAAGGAGGAAGCGGGTCAGAATTGTCGTAGTATAATAACAGCCCACCCTCCAATGCAGCGATGGTCATCTGGTCCTCGAGTGAGAGAGCGATCATCCCAGAGAATGGAGCACTTCTCTCACGCGAAGATGGATGGAGCACCCTGAGGAATGGGAGGTCCGCGAGCCCGAGGGCAGCCGATTAACCCTCACTGCAACCCTCAGATCTGCCCAATGGACTTGCGGGTCCCTTTAAAATCACCTTAATAAATGACTTTTAAAAGGTTTTGTATAAAAGGTACAATAACACTAAATTAAAGCTTACAAACAGTTTATATTTTTGTGACTGAATGTTTTAAATTCTCTTAAAATCCACACACGGTCACAGTATAATCCCAATTGACATTCAGATTTTGCAATGTCACTATTGTGGTTGTGCACACAGCAATATCGATGCTGAAACAATATATTGTGTACCCCTGAAGACAACTGTTTATTAAACTTCGCAGGCGTTTTACCCTCACATAACTATATTACAAACTATATGAAGGGTAATATCTGAAAATGAAAATAGAGATGCTTTTATAAGGGTTATAAATGCAGCTGAATGTTTGTTTATTTTGTTTCTATAGAGATATAGCCAGTGCCATAAAAGAGCTGCTGGACACAGTGAACAACGTCTTCAAGAAATATCAGTACCAGAACAGAAGGGTGAGTGACAACAGCACACACACACACACACACACACACACACACACACACAGCAGCCAGTATATGCTGGATAACGTCAACTTTATCCTTCACTTACTGAAGGAAGAAATGAAAATGTCTTTGTGTTTTCCAGGCACTTGAGCATCAGAAGAAAGAGTTTGTGAAACATTCGAAAAGCTTCAGCGACACTCTGAAAACATACTTCAAAGACGGAAAGTATGGACGTTTTAAAAAAAATGACCCTTTATCTTCTTTGAAAGTTTGAATTATTTGCTTTTGCATTTTTCCAGGCAAAACTAGTTTAGCATTTTTATTATGAGAATGGATAGTGCAGATCTTGTTGATGTTCAGTATTAATTGTGCCTCCTTTAAAGCAAGCAATGATATTTCACACACACAAAAAGGATAATGATTTGATAAAGAAATATAGACATATAAATCCACACACTAATTAACTGTCACACAACCCTTCTGGGTTCTTCTGATATGCAAATATGATCAAATATAATGTTGGAAAAATGCAACTTCAATATTGCAAGAACGTTGCAAAATGTTTTTGCACATGAATTCATCATGGCTTCCGCTTAAAAAAAAGAGGAAAAAATTCAAAGGGGGGCTAATAATTTTGACTTCAACTATATATATATATATATATATATATATATATATATATATATATATATATATATATATATATGTATATATGTATATATATATATATATATATATATATATATATATATATATATATATATGTATATGTGTATATATATATATATATATATACACACAGTTAAAGTCAGAATTGTTAGCCCCCTTTGTTTTTTTTTTCTTCTTTTTTAAATATTTTCCAAATGATGTTTAACAGAGCAAGGAAATTTCAGTATGTCTGATAATATTTTTTCTTCTGAAGAAAGTCTTATTTGTTTTATTTCGGCTAGAATAAAAGCAGTTTTAAATTTTTTTAAACACCATTTTAGGGACAAAATTATCAGCCCATTTCAGTTTTTTTTTTTCTCGATAGTCTACAGAACAAACCATCGTTATACAATAACTTGCCTAATTACCCTAACCTGCCTAGTTAACCTAATTAGCCCATTTAAGCTTTTAAATGTCACTTTAAGCTGTATAGAAGTGTCTTGAAAAATATCTAGTCAAATATTATTTACTGTCATCATGGCAAAGATAAAATAAATCCATTATTAGAAATTAGTTATTAAAACTATTATGTTTAGAAACATGTTGTAAAAATCTTCTCTCCATTACACAGAAATTGGGGAAAAAATAAACAGGGCAGCTAATAATTCAGGGGGGGCTAATAATTCTGACTTCAACTGTATATATATATATTTACATACATACATACATACATATCTATATATATATATCTATATATATATATATATATATATATATATATATATATATATATATATATATATATATATATATATATATATATATATATATATATAATTACTGTTTCAAAGTAAATCTGTTTTTTATCATTTTCAATTTTATTCTTGATAAAAATCATAGGCCATCTTAAAGTACAAACTACTGGATAACTTAAAAGTATAGTATCTTGAAGGCATGGATTTGGCAGTTTGGGGTAGTTTGGGTTTGGGGTCAGTAAGAATTGTAGTGTTTTGATAAGCCTGTTGATCAAAAGGCATATCATGTATTTTGTAAAATGATCAAAGTATGAAAGTCTGTAAGTCATCATCTTTATCATTGCCGGGCTATAATGGTGACCAACAAACAAAATCTGTAAAAAAAAAAAAAAAGTCTTCATTCTGTTTCATTAACAGTTTCCGTATTTTTTAATTCGCAAGTGTTTTCTGTTTATTTAAGTTTGAGAATTACATTATGGGATGTTGGTCTCTGCTCTGTCCACTTTTAATGTTGAAAATTCAACTCTACAGTTTAACAAAGTGACTTTTATTGACATTTTAGTAGTTTAAAATAATATTATGTATTAGAAATAATATATAGAGAAATAAGTCTGAACATTTTTTTTACTGGTGGTTTATTACAAGGTTTTGTACTTTAATATACAACACAAACCCAGACAATACATCACTTTACACTAATAAAAATGTTAATAAAAGTCACTTAAAAAAAAGTTAAAAGTTGTTGCAGGAAGTGAATTTGTGGCTCATTGGTTAGCACTGTCGCCTCACCGCAAGAAGGTTGCAGGTTCGAGTCCCGGCTGGGTCAGTTGTCATTTCTGTGTGGAGCATGTTCTCCCTGTGTTGGCGTGGGTTTCCTCCGGGTGCTCTAGTTTTTCCCACAGTCCAAAGACATGCGCTATAGGTGAATTGAATAAGCTAAATTGGCCGTAGTGCATGTGTGTCTGTGTGTGTGAATCAGTGTATATGGGTGTTTCCCAGTACTGGGTTGTGGCTGGAAGGGCATCTGCTGTGTAAAACACATCCTGGATAAGTTGGCTGTCCATTCCGCTTTGGCAACCCCTGATGAATAAAGGGACTAAGCTAAAGGAAACGATTAGGGTCTCAATGCAATTCGAAAGCATAAATAAATGGGGGAAATAAAAGAATACAAATTTTAACTGCTAATTTATTGATATTTTTACAGTGCAGCTTATTTTGAATGAAATGTCCACTTAAAGCTGTAAAATAATGGTCACCACAGTTTATTGTTTCACATACTCTACAGCAGGGGTCACCAATCCTGGTCCTGGAGGGCCGGTGTCCCTGCAGGGTTTAGCTCCAACTTGCCTCAACACACCTGCCTGGATGTTTCAAGTATACCAAGTAAGACCTTGATTAGCTTGTTCAGGTGTGTTTGATTAGGGTTGGAGCTAAAATCTGCAGGACACCGGCCCTCCAGGAACAAGTTTGGTGACCCCTGCTCTACAGCATCAACATGTGTTCAGACCTAATTTGTGTTCTGTCTTTCTTCCAGGGCAATAAACGTGTTTGCCAGTGCCAACCGGCTCATCCACCAAACCAACTTGATACTGCAGACCTTCAAAACTGTCGCATAGGAGTCATAGAAGTGTATTTTTTTAAAGTAACCTTTATATGAACAATGTAAAAAAGCAAACAAAAAATCCTTTGGACTGTAATTTATGATTCTTGTCTCCTGGCTGTAACACTTAAGGCAGGATGGCTTCTATTATGGTTTCTAACCCCATCTAAATCTAATCTTCTTCATGAGCTGGAGTGACCGTCCAGCGCTTCTCATATCCTGAGCTTTACAGTCGTGGAGACGCTCGCGCTCGCTTCTTTTTTTCCTCGCTGTTTCGCTTCAGACGTGTTTCGTTCTGTACGGTCAGTCCAAGAGAAAGCCAAATGCCTGCCTGTGGGGGGAGGACGGGGTGATCCAGACGCGCTTGTAAATGCTGGGGTTTAGCAGTCTCCTCTGATGCTTTGAACTTGAATGAGAGATGTATATTTAATAGATATTTGGTAACAGAATTGTTCAAATAAACACAGCACATGTAAAACTTGCATTGTTTGGATTTTTTTTTGTCTAGAGATTCCTTCGTTATTTATTTTTCACAATTCGTAATCGGATGTTTTAGTATTTGTTGTGCGTTTTATACTTTTGTCAAGCTCCACTACTTTTTTTTATAAGGGTGGAGTATGCAAGTTTGACACCCAGTGGTTGAACTAGGTATTGCACTCATTGATCGATACACATTTTCACTTGGCTTCTCCACTGACGAGTCCACACAAGCGCAGGTTGCCAGATTAATGTGAACATGCCTGACTGTCGAGACTAAAGGCTGACAAGTCGTGTTCTAAATAAAATTAACAGCATGTGATATTATTTTATTTATGTATTATTTTATTTAGCACGTGAAAATATTTTTAATACTAAATGCGGTTTTTGTCTTAACCAACACCTGAAATTTCTGTTTTAGAAACGGCTTCTATTTCTCACAGGTGAACGGTGATCATCTTAGATGCACCTCATGTGCTTTATTCAGTGTTAAATGCTTATAATGTGAGTTTGAAACGCATTTTACATGACATTTATTGCCATACTGAAAGCAGCAGCAGAGCTTGAAAATAAAATAAACCGTTTGAAATTGAACTTCAGAACTGTGACTCAGTGCAAACCAACACATATCAGTGATTCAACATCTACAACATCTGCTGAAATATAATTGGCTAAACTGGCAGTGGGCGGGTTAAACAAAGCAAACCAAAACAAAGACAGGCGTTCCGGCACATAACGCACATTTTCAAAGCAGAATATCTGACTTCAGCATTGTTTTTCTGATAAATAAGAAGCATGTTCCTGAAATATCTGCAAACATATTATGGTATTTATAGGCTTTAGAAGAGTCAAAAATACATACAGCACCTTAAACCAATCAGATTTTTTTACTAGGTGGATTATTAAACAGTTCATGGAAGGAAAAAAATAAATGTTCTTTTTCAGTTTTTCCCCAATGCTTTTTAACAGAGAAATACCCTTTTTTAAAGAATTTTCTGTTTTTTTTTCTGCTGGATAAAAGTCTTATTTATCTTTAATTTTGGCTAGAATAAATATAAAAAAACTACTACTGTCAGTATTATCAACCCCTTTAGGATTTTAATTTCAATTGGCTACAGAACAAACATGGTGTCTGCGGTGTCTTAAATCTCAAAATCCAAATTTTAGGCCTTAAAAAATATTGTGTTGTAGATCTTAAATCTTTTTTAAACAGGTCTTAATTTTGTTTTGTTAATGTATTGCTACTAATCTGGCCAAAACTGGTAATTTTTACCTCTATTTATCATAATGGTTTAAGTATTTCCTTATAATAACATTTTTTTTTTTTAATTCTCCATGTATTCACTGCTGAAAACACCAAACGGAACAGATTGTTGTGAATAGATTTAGTTTATTATTTTTAAACTTTTAAAACATTTGTGTATTTTTAAAATTTTTATTTTAAAGAAAGTTTATTTACACAATATTTAAAATATTTAGCTAAGAAATAAAATCTAAAATATTTTAATTGTTTATTATTAATGTATTATTGTATTATTTAACATATTAAATTATAATTTTTTTTGATAGGTCAAATAAAAATCTTTTCCTTAGCCTTTAGCCCTTATTCCTTAGCCTTTAGCCCTTCATGAGTCTAAAACTTCAACTATTCATAATGGTCTTAAAAATGTCTTAAAGTCTTAAATTTAACTCTGTGAAACCTGCAGAAACCCTGACAAAGCACTGCTTTCCAATAATCTTTTTAAGCCTTTAAATTACACTTTAGGCTGCATAGTATCTTGTAAAACATTATGTACTGTCATTATGGGAAAAACAAAAGGAAAATGGTTATTAAAACTTGTAAGCTTGGGCGGTAATACGGTTACATGGTATACCACGGTATCTAAACGTACTGTGCGCTGACATATAGCACCAACGTGCTCACGGTGACCCGAGTTCGAGTTACTTTGCCGATCCTTCCCCTCTCTCTGGTCCCAATGCTTTCCTGTCTAAATTCTCTACTATCCTGTTATAATAAAGGTTAAAAACCCCTAAAAAATAATTATTTAAAATTTTTTTACAAAAATTATTATTTTCTACGTAAATATAAAAACCACTGCCTTATTCATCTCAGGGGTCTTTTTTCAGTTTATTCATGACAATCTGCATTTGAATAATATTATTATTATCAGTATTATTTATTATATGCATATTTATATTAGTTTTAATAAAAACAATTTTAGATTTGTTTACCTGTCGGATTTTAGATGTATACATCCCCATATTGGGCATAAGAATAGGACGTGTGTTTGGAAAGAACTCCAAACTCATTTGCTGGAAATGAGAAATGCATTTAGAATATAGTTTTGAAACAAATCTAAATCTTTGTGCCTAACAAACTAAATTGAATATGTAGGCTAGTTGATGTCTTAAGTGGAGGGAGTTTCCACCGTTTCCTTATCCACAAAAGTAAAGGAGTAAAGTAAAGGAGCAAGGTAAAGTAAAGAGAAATATGTCAATTGGAGGAGGCTCATTCTTTATCTTCATGCTGCGGAACAGTCTGTTAAACTGCTTTTTTTGCTAGTGAAGTGTTCAGTTTTTCCACTTACAAAGTCCGCTATGTAAATGGCAAATGTGCCACGGCGCACCACAATTGAAAAGCAACTCTGATTAGTTTAATGCATGTTATGCTCAAAACACACCCATAACTCATTAAGAGAATAAGCACAACCCTGTTAGACCATGCACCAGGGCGCAGAGCATATTTTTTCCATTCTTAAAATAGCAAAAGTGACTCGCCATTAATGATTTTGCGCCATGCACTTTAGACTTTGCATAATTTTCTCTAGCTAAACATTTGAATTGCAAAACAATGCATTGAATCAACAAGTTCTTGTATTTTTAATGCATAAGAAATGTAAAATAATAGTAAATAAAATATATAAATACATTTGCCATTAATTATAAATGTATTGCCCCATTTGTTCAGTTAATGCAATTCAATAGAGGTGTGAACCTACACTAGTCTCACGGTTTGGTTCGGTTAAGATTATCATGCCATTGATTAGGTTCAATTTGATATCTCGGTGCATTGACGATGCTTTCCATACACAGTTTTATATTTTCACAGCAATTCTTGTATAAAAATGTATAAATATATTTAGATACTATTTGTAATACAATTTTGTCCTTTAATACATTCAGATATATAAACTGTACCTTTAAACAACACAAGCATTTATATAGCAAATAAACAAATATAAATATCCGGCTCGCTTTCTGATAGTTGTCTAGCAAGTTCTTTCTTACACCCCTTTGATTGGTCAAGCGCTCAACAGAAAGGGCTGCGATTGGCTCTTACGTGCTGGCGCACTTTACAGATGTGTGACACTAATAAACGGCAGCGGCGATCACAGCTGATCCATGATATAAACGGTGGAGGAAACTCTGCAGACAAGTGCTCATGTCTGTATCCAGAAGTATCGCTGTAACAGCCGAGAGGAGAAGAAAAGTCACGCCAGCAGGTCAAATGAGCCACAGAGAGAGAGAGAGAGCAATGGAGTACTTTCATTCTCTCAATCGCAGTGAAATAGGGGCTTCTGCTGTAAGTGTCAGTGAAAGACTGTCCAGCAAACACACACACAGTGAAATTGTGCACAGTTTCTGCGTTTTTAAGTAGTTGGAGCATTGTATATACTCACACTCTCCTCCCTCGCTATAGTAAGCTATTTAGACATAGCAGATACGAGATAAATGACGTCAGTATATAATAACGGATTATGATTATTACTGAACCGATACAGAATTGTCCGCATCCATATCGCAGTGCACCAAAGAAACAAATAATTTTGACACTCCTGCAATTCAACATGTTATTTTCTTTAAAAAAAAAAAAAAGTCATTATTTTACCTCCGCAGGAATGCTGCACTCTTCTCTTTAACATGTGTTTTATTTTTCTCTAGCTCTCTAGCACTGATTTGTGAACGGAGGAATGTCTGGTCATACACAGTCTTCTCTCACATACTGGTTCCCATGAGACATACTTGAAGCTTTGAAAACGGACTGGTAAGGAAAGGGTAATATGTGTGGGCTTTGACACTGCTGGCAGTTCTCGTCCACTATGGACCAGCTCTGGACATACTCCTACTCATGTCTCGATTTGTCCATCTCGTGGAAGTGCTCTTACACTAGGTGCTTGAACTTAAAGTCCTGATGCTCTCCAATGCTATGTTGAAACCTGGAAAGTTTGGTGTTTTGAATGCAGTAGATAATATAAGGTGGATTTTGTCAAGTTGTTTTAGATCAGTAACTTTTCATTAAACAAGCACTCAAGTTACCTTACAAGTCACCTACACTGTCAAAGAAAAATTGACCCTATTGAAACCATTTAGTCGATTTCCCGGTCTGGAGGGAACACTTTTAGCTTAGCTTAGCATAAATCATTGAATCAGATAGCATATCATGAAAGTGCTCTTCTCACGCTAGGTGCTTGAATTTGAGGTCCTGGTGCTCTCCAATGCTTTAGTGAAACTTGGAAAGTTTGGTGTTTTGGATGCAGGAGATTATGAGTTGGACTAGGTCGGCTCTTTTAGCTGAGCTTAGCATAAAATAATTGAATCGCATTAGACCATTAGCGTCTCAGGGAAGTGCTCTTCTTATGCTAGGTTCTTGAACTTGAGGTCCTGGTGCTCTCCAATGCTTTAGTGAAACTTAAAAAAGTTTGGTGTTTTGGATGCAGGAGATAATATGAGATGAATTAGATCAGCTTTTTTAGCTTAGCTTAGCATCGCATAAATCATTGAATCGTATTAGACCATTAGCATCACATGGAAGTGCTCTTCTTACGCCAGGTGCTTGAATTTAAGGTCCTGGTGCTCGCCAATGCTACTTGGAAAGTTTGGTGTTTTGGATGCAGGAGATAGTATGGGCTCAATCAGCTCTTTAAGCTTAGCTTAGCTTAGCATTTCCCGGTGGCCTTGCCTGCTGCCACTGTAATTTTGGCCTGCTGCCTCCATCCCCCCACCCCACTTTTCATAAATATTGCGCTGGACATAGGTGAATATTTTCAAGTTGTCTTAGATCAGCATTTTTTTTCATTGAATAAACATCTACTCTTTTTTTTTAAGTAAATACTGTAATTTTACAAATCACCTACACTGTAAACAGTCACCAGTTAAACAGTCGACCCTTTTTTAACCCAATCAGCTGACCTCTAAATCAGAGGGAGCACTTTTAGCTTAGCTTAGCATAAATCATTGAATCCTATTAGACCATTAGCATCTTGCTCCAAAATAAAAAAAAATGTTTTGGTAATTTTTTTAATTAAAACTTGAATCTCCTGTAGTTACATCATCTACTAAAGGTCATGCTGAAGTACATTTTTGTATCTTGTTTTTTTTTTCCGCAACATTCTGGCTTATTATGCACTGTTTGTCACAAAATTATCTGTGGCTCATATGACAGCATTTTGTATTTTGCTTTTTGTTTGTACGGTGGCTCTGAACTATCAAAACACCTTTTTTGGGTGCTAAATAATTTATTATGACGGACAAAAGTTTAGGAGGCAGTGTGTCAAAAAGATTTACACAACATGACGTCGAATTTATTTTTTAACGTGCGAAAATTACAGACGAAAATTTCAGATTAAGTGTGCAATAACCTTAAGCCTGACAAAAAAATGAAACATTGTCTATTTTTTTAAACGTACGTATTTTACAATTTATCAATTTAGTGGCTAATTCGTACAAATTCGTACAAGTTCAGTTGTACGAAAATGTACGATTTTAAAAAGGAGGCGTGGCACCCCTAACCCAAACCGTCATTGGGTGATGAGCAAATCTTACTAAACTGTACAAATTAGATTACGAATTCATACGAATTAGCCACTTAATTAAAAAAGTTACGAGTTGCCGTGATATCGCATTGGATTTCCAGCATAATAATCAAGGAACTGTGCGGTCATACCACGGCTGTAGCAGATGCAGTTATATTGCACAGTGCCTAAAAATAGTCCCTAGTAACAGTGCTCCATAAAATCATTGCACCTGCTTGCAGCCAGATTTTAATCACAGAAGATGAAATTAGGGGAGAAAGCTCAAAACACTGAGAACTTCGCTTTATAAAAAGCACCTATTTCTCCATAAGTATGGCGTTCATAAGTATGGTGTTCTAACCCGGTTAACAGCCATAGAAACTTAACTATGAAGATGTCCATTATATGCTTTTAGTCTCCTGCAGTGGAGCGAATTTGTCGTTCATCTTTCCATCACAGCCAGACTGCAGTGCATCAGGATCTTCCTATCATCGCTTATTCGCAGCATGTCCTACTGTTTCTCCTCAGGTGTTCTCCCTATTGCGGTAATGCATAATGCATGTTCTCCCTGTATGAACTCTAGGCTCAGTGTCCCAGAGCAACCTCCTCCTCCTGCACTGCTCTGTGATTGGCAGCTGTTCCAGGCCCAAACCACGGACAGCACAGTGTTTCTGACTGCAGAAGACCTTGTGAACATGCAAAGGCTCTCCTCGTGAGAGGGAATATTTTAACGTGAGCGGCAGGGCTTTTGAAGTCCACTTTGATAGAGCATGTTTGAGTTTTAAAGCTCTCTATTTCAGCTCAGAATGCATTACGTGGCTTTTAAAGGTGACATCTGATGTCGGTGTTTACAATGATGTGTGAAATGGTAAACAAAAGTCTTCTTTTAGCACTGCAGAGTTGAATATCATTTGCAAAGCCACTGTTGCAGAGCTTGAGTCAAAATGATTAGCCCTGCTGTGATTTTTTTATTTCTTTTTTCCTTCCAAATATTTCCCAAATGATGATTAACAGGGCAAGGATTTTTTTCACAGTATTTCCTACAATATTTTTACTTCTGGAGAAAGTCTTCTTTGATTTATTTTGATTAGAATAGAAGCTTTTTTTAATTTTTTAAATCCCATTTTAAGGTCAATATTATTAGACCCTCATCAGCAATATATATGAGCAATATCACACCGAAGTGCGATGTAGCTGTATTTCGGCTCTGGTGGGAGGCATGCGTTGCAGCTGAGTGTTTTAGTGTCCCACCAGTGACGATATACAGCCATCTCACTGATACTGGTGTGATATTGCATTCATACAACAGTTCGACGGCATAATCATGTATATAAAAAAGAACAGCAGAAACCGTTGCTCAAAAACACGTCACTTGCACACAACAAAGCTAGTATTTGAATGATTCTCTAGCGTAATATCTAAAGTGATGACAAACCAGTGATTTTGCTGACATTTTAAGATGAACTGCTTTAACCCATTTACTGCACAAAATGTCATCAGTATACAGAGATATTTCCCAGTATTTCTCTGTTGCAATTGATAGATCACAATAGTACTATGGTGTAAATACAGCACTACAACATACAAAATAGAGGGATGGACTTAAAAAAAATAATTTACCTGTTTAATAATGATTTGATCAGCTGTAAATCATGCTGATCTTGTGGATGAACATCGCCAACCGTCTTTGCTCGAGGACAGGCTAATGGGCGCTGATGTGCTGTTTCTCAAAAATTATAATATAATAATTTTAATTAATATTTTTAAAATAGGCACTATCCCTATAAATAAACTGCATAGTTGCAATCTAAACAACTACATTCTCGGCTAAAAAAAGCCTCAAAAGTAGTTTCTGTAGTCCAACAGCAGCAATATTTTTCAAAGTGTAGTGTCCTTTCCTTGTTGCTGCATGTGGGTGGAGTAATACACAAGGGTGAAGGGTTAAGAGGATGGATGAGTGCTGTTACTGGCAGAATATCGCATGGCTATCAGCCAATCAGATTCAAGTTTTGTCTGGTTTTTGAATCTGATTGGCTGATAGCTGTGCTATATATATATATATATATATATATATATATATATATATATATATATATATATATATATATATATATAACCCAAATGTTTTTTGATGGATATAAACTATTGTTAGGCATGTAAATACAATAATTTAGTAAAACACTAATTTTATTAAAAAAACATGAAAAATTACATAATGGAACTTCAAATTTAAGCTTAAAATTTTATTCTCCCTCTTCCCAGTATTTAAAAAGTTAAGTGGAATCAAAAATAAGTAATGAAAAATATATAATTTTTATGACTGCAATTATTGAAATAAAAAACAAAAAATCACTTGTTACTCTCAGGCCTTCGTCAGTTTCAGTGTTATTTTTTTTTTATCTACGAAAGATCCCTGGACTTTATGAACACCATATAAACTGTACTTTCAGTATTTTTAATGTCAAATTCTGCTGTTGTTTTTGTTTTGCATGAGATTTATACTAATTTCTGTACTCTTAATTTTTGACTTTTGGACTTTGTTGTCGTGGACTTTGTTCACATATTGCACCAAGTGAAAGTTTTGACTACTCACAAACAATGCTCTTTTTTTATTATAAAACCATTTCAGATAACCCAACTGGCACTTTGATGTCAAAATGACATCAAATTGACATTAAATAACATGTTAATAATGCTTATTTATTTGATGTCAAAACCTTGGCTATTTAACATCCACATCCACTACCAAAATAACGACAAGAAGTATTATAATAAACAAAAGTTTTATTAATCTGAAATAACGAATTGACACTGGATATTTGATCTGCATCTGTGTGAAAAAACACATCCAAAATCAATTAAAGGATAAACTAATTGATTTTTTTTATGCTTTTTTTGTCACACTAATATAAGATGTCAATTTGATGTCCCTTTGACATTAGTAAATGGACATCAAATTGATTTACATTTTTACACGTTTATTTATGCCAGTATGACATCAAAGTGCCCGGAAAGTTCCAACTTAACATATTTCTACTTCCTGTCTATCCCTTTGAGAAGTTCCTGTTTTCTTTCTTCAAGAGCTGCAGGTAATGAACACATCACCGTCCGAGACTCAAAATTTCTTATGACGTGTTGTGTCGACTCACTTTAGGCGGATGGGAGTTTGAAGGACGCATCGCCATCGCTCTGTACTTCCCGCATATCAATTAATATGCAAATCAGGGCGTTTTACTCAAGGCAATCAAGTAGACGCCTCACTGACTTTTTTCCCCTTTTAATGTCTTTTTGATGTCACACCCAATGAGTTTCAACAGACCAATTAGGAGTTTTAACGCCTCGCTAATATGAAAGATCATATTCCTGCTCTTGCTCCTGTACAAGCACACATACACATGCCCTCCTGTTGAATTATATAAGGAGCGCTCTGGTTTTTTTTTCCACCTTGTCACTCATAAATGCACTTTTTGTGATAAAGGCCCTCGAGCGATTGCTCACTTCAGTGGTTCGGTTGCTGTCAGCTTTACTTTTTTGCGTTTCAGTTTGGGCTTGTCATCAAATATATGCTGAGGTTATGCTCTGCTGCCTCATGGGATTTTGCCCCCGCTCTCAACCCCCCAACTTTGGCCAATATGTAGGTGAGTTTAAAGGGTTAGTTTGTTTAAAAAAAGTCTTAAATTGTTAAGAAATTAAGGTTTTTGAGGAACACATACAGGGTTTTTTCTCAAAATAATGTGCTTCTTTGGTTGTTGAGTGGTTTGAACTTCCAAACCGCAGTTTCAAAGGCTGCTACATGATCCCAGCTGAGGAATGAGTAATAGATATACACTTTTAAATCACAAAACATGGGCAAAACATGTGAATAGTAGGAGATTGAAACAATTTTTCTTCATAAACTGACATATAGTAAACATCGCACTCCTGTGACTAAATTATACACAACAAAAGTCTTGTTGCCTATCCAAGTTTTAGGTACAACAATTAATAACTTGATTTCTAGTTGATCATTTGGTATCAGAAATGGCTTATATGAAAGCCAAAGGCCTCTAGATTACGCTTATTTTACCAAAATAAAGAGACTACCATTAGCTTGGACAACTGCATCTATGCTTCTCTGCAACGACTCAAATTACTTAAACTCTGCGGACCCGGTACCGGGTCCGTGACGTCATCGACTTTCGCTTTAAGATTTAAAGGGCTAGCATTGCACCAGACCCCCGTAAGTGGTGTCGTTTGAAAGTGTAGAATCTATATTTTATGCACATATGCATCACTTTGGTTTTTATTCTACTGTATAAAAGTTATTTACACTTAAATACACAGTATTTTGGATACCCGAGCTGGGTATTTCACATTGGTTCATTTTCTTTTTTTCTTTTTTTTAATTAGAATATGCAAAAAGGTACATAAATTGGGATCATACAAATACAAAAAACATCAACAAAAAACCATAACGAAACAACAATAAAAAAAAATAATAAAAAAAAAACAATATAGTCAGGTACAGTAAATGAATCTAGTCTCGCAGATATAAGTAAAACAGATACAGAAGAAACCAGTCAGAGTTAGGGAGTAACAACTATGTTTAGTAATGTATAATAGAAATAATGACAGTAAAAAGAAAGAAAGGACAACAGTAATAATAAATGAAAATGATAATAAATCACAAGTACACAAGAACATTGGTTCATTTTCATATTTTTTTATATGACACATGTACAAGTTATAGCTCAAATGAAAGCTCTTGCCGGTGCTCATACAGTTCTAGCATTCTTTTTACTGAATTATATTCATATGCCAAACAGTTGTTGAATGAATTGTGGTGTTTCCATGGCGCAGAAATGTAAACAATACATTCATGATCACTAAGCAGCCCCAGATAGCACAGACAGCTCTCATCTCTTACCTTATGCTGTGCGCTTCAGGGCCATTCTCCTCTGTTTTTGAGGTGATGTGCATAAGTAATCCTTTTATATGTCTTATGTGGTCTAAACACAGTGAATTATGTTTAATCAAACAAAAGAATAGTGAAATATGTAAACTAGGATCGGTCTCTGTGGCTTGTACAGCCCCTCTCATCAGTTGGAATACAATACATTTTGTATAGATTATGGTGGAGACATTTTTCTTTTTTCCTATGATTACAGACATGTGCAGGAACCACCAAAATTAATTACAGCACGCTAAACCACACAGAACCTAAAAGGTACACTTTCAAATTTGAGTTTATAAAAACAAAATACAAAAAGCGGCTGTTTTTTTTAGGTGTTTTAAACACTTTCAATAGTGTTTTATGAAAATTCAAAGGGTTTTCTTTAAAATGATACCAATTTTTTGCATTTACATCTCTGCATGTGGATTTGGGAAGCTTTTAAATTTGGGTAGGAAAACTCCAGGCCGAAATCCCCAAATAACAGCAGAGTTTAAGTGGTTAATAAAGTCATCTGGATATCTTCTGAATATCCTTCAACAGAAGAAGGAAATTTGTGAAAGTTTAGAATCAGTGGATAGTACTGTCGCCTCACAGCGAGAAGGTTGCTGGTTCAAGTCCTGGCTGGGTCATTTGACATTTCTGTGTGGAGTTTGCATGTTCTCCCCATGTTGGCGTGGATTTCCCGCACAGTCCAAAGACATGCACTATAGGTGAATTAAATAAACTAAATTGGCCAAATATATGTGCGTGAATTAGTGTATGTTTGCCAGTACTGGGTTGCAACTGGAAAGGCATCCGCTGTGTAAAACATGCTGGATAAGTTGGTGGTTCTTTCCGCTGTGGTGACCGCTGAGAAACAAAGGGACTAAGCTGAAGAAAAATGAATGAAAGTGAATTAATCCTTTAACTGATTCCATTCTTTCTGAATCTTGTGTTAATGGAAAATCTGTCCTATTCTGGAGCAAAAATTGCAGCCCGAGGCGTATACTTCCAGGGGGGTTTTCTGTAGATGTTACTAGCACACACACACACTTTTCACAACAGGCGTTCTTCATTTCAGTAGTGAGTATCTTGAGCCTGTAGCCTGAAGCCACGATGCTAATGCCCTTTATCGATATTTGTCATCGTTACACTAGCTTGATATGCGTCTCGCAGCGTGAAGAAGACAATATGCGCTCGTCTCTTCGTGTGTGGGTACCTTTGCCCTGGCAGATAGTGAGGGGAATGATGGAAAGAATAGGCATTTGAAGTAAACAAGAAAAACAAACCAAGGGAACGCAACGGAACATGAAAAAGACTGGTTAATTGAAAATTGCGGGGTGCTTTATCTCTGTAGCTGTGGGCGGGATCCTTTTTGAAGTCTCGCCTCCTTGGGGAATCGTCTAGTGTTCGGGATTAGACACGCAGCATGTCTCTGTGTATGCGTGCGTGTGTGTGTGGAGTCCCAATCCTGTTGGCACTCTGGCCTGATAGATGCTATTTCCCATAATCCCTCAGTCACTCTCGAGTATACTGTGTCGGAGTTTGATTTCCTTCAGTTTGGAGTGTTTTGTCGGTTATGCGCGCATCCTGATTTCATTATTTAACATCAGCATAATGCTCATCATGAGCCAGTGCATTTCTCAGCTAGGTCAGTGCTTTGGGATGCAGATTTTATACATTGGATATACATTAGCATAACTTGACATTTTTGCTAAAATTGTGCACAGTACAGTGCTAGGCAATTATATTAGATTTGCACTGACAGTCCCAGTTGTTTCAGCCAAGACATCTATGTTTAGGTGTATGCAAAACAGCTACTGGTTGAGTTCTTTTGGCATGTTTTTGAATTATGAGACCCTGCAAGTTAGTTATATATATTACACAGTAATTATTTTTTTTTTCTTAAATAGGATATTGAAGCAATCATGATTATTTTCACCAGCAGAGGGGGCTATGAGGTATACCAAATATGGGAAACCATTCACTGAATTAACGGTTTGATTCAGTTCATGATTTTGATATTACATGTCCAGGAAAATGCTGACTTGTTATTAAATGTATGAGTTTTTAGTCCCAAAAATTATGTTGTTGTGTAAACGACCACGCAAAATGTATAAAAAGTGTCCCATTTTTGTCTGAAAATGTTGTCATGTAAACAAACGTACAAGAAGTATAGAAATATTGCTGTGCAAACGAACAGACAAAACATAAGTGACACGTTTTTAGCTGAAACTTATGTTAAAACACAGGCAAAACATATAAAAAGCTTTGGCTTGGCCCACATGCCCCATGAATTACGGGTCTGGCTTCCATACAAGGGCCAACATGGACCATATCTGGGCCTAGTCTCAGCCAAGTTAACAACGATATTTGGGCTTGAACTGGGCCAGATATGTTGGTGTGTCAAGGCTGAAATGAGTTTGATAAACCCATGAAGCATTTTGAGTTATGGCCATGCTTATTCTCGAAGTGACCTGATTGGTCGAATTTTTTCTTTATTAAAAAATACTTTAAATGTATTTTAAAAGTTGGTCAATATAGGCCGAACTTATATGGCCCACATATACATTTTTAACATCTTGTCCAAATACTACACCCAAGTGTGCCACCTCTGCCAAACCAGTGCCATGTTTGCCCCACATGCTGTATGCCAGTGGCAGTCGAATGCCCGCTGTGCCAGCTTTAAGCCAAATCTGGGCCAGAATTATTTGCTACCTGGCATGTGTCTTGGATACTTCTGCCCATCAAATAACCCTAAAAGATCTGCTAGTGAGGTAAGACTTAAACCGGTGGACCCCCTAACTGATGACCACTCTGTTTCTCAACCACGTCCCTTGAAGACCATCAGCTCTGCACATTTCCCCTTAACCAAACACACCTGATATAGATTGTCAGCTCAATAGCAGACACTGAAACACCTGTAATGGGTGTAACAGACAAAGGAGACATCCAAAATATGCAGTGTTGGTGGTCCTCCAGGAGCGTGGTTGAGAAACACTGACCTATACCAGCTTTAGCAGTCCACAGGGCCAATAACACTGATGAAAAACAAAATACAAATCAAAGTTTGAGAGATAGGAGATGTCTGATAGTAGATAGTATCTCACGGCAACTCGTAACTTTTTGATTTAGTGGCTTATTCGTATGATTTCGTACGATCTAATTCGTACAATTTAGTACAGTTTGCTCATCCCCCAATGACGGTTGGGTTTAGGGGTGGGGTTAGGTGCCACGCCTCCTTTTTAAAATCGTACAATTTCGTACGACTGAACTGATACGAATTTGTACGAATCAGACACTAAACTGGCAAAACGTAAATTGCTTACATTTTCTCCTGAGATCAGGCTGGTTTCCCCACAGTCCAAAGACATGCGCTATAGGTGAATTGAATATAAAACATATATGGAATAGTTGGTGGTTCATTTGTGTTATATTTATATATTTAGAAAAAATTATACACCTTAAGTGTAAATACTAATCTGCACAAAATGTTTTGCTTGATTAACTTTCAAAAAATAAATAAATAAAATAAATCAATCTGTTGATATGACATTTTAAAAAGTTCCTTATTAGGTGTGTTAATTATAGTTATTTATTCAGATTGAACAAATTTTGTTTAGATTTTTTAAATACTCAATATTTTAAATATATTCATTCATTCATTTTCTTATCGGCTTAGTCCCTTTATTAATCTGGGGTCGCCACAGTGGAATGAACCGCCAACTTATCCAGCACGTTTTTACGCAGCGGATGCCCTTCCAGCCGCAACCCATCTCTGGGAAACATCCACACACACACACATTCACATACATCCAAACTATCCTCTTAATGCACAAAGATTAAAAAAATTGTGCAGATGTTCTCTGAGGAAGTAAAATAATTCATTTGCAACTACTAAAACATATTTTCCCATCAAAAACACATTATTAATGGTTTTTATCTTTTGTATAACTTCTCCATTCTCTTTTCCTCCTCTTCTGTCTGTTTGACCCATCAGCTCAGACAAGAGTTTAAAGGTTGGCCAAAATTGCTGAGAATCACCTTGCTTTTTCTCATCTGTACCTGTTAGACCTGAGTTTGTTTGTCTCCTCCATTCACTCACACCTGCTGCTCCCTCCTCCTCCACCTCAGCTGTGTCATTTTATTCTTCTTCTACACTGATTCATTGGATTTACTAACTATTTAAACTTTTTTCTTCTTACGTTTTAAGGATAAACAATTACAAACAATGAATGGGTTGAATTTAACTAATTAATTTAAACATTACTAAATTGAATGTTTGTTTAAATTTAGCCCATAGAAATTGCTTGCAACCATTCATTAATTTCTTTTCAGCTTAGTCCCTTTATTAATCTGGGGTTGCCACAACAGAATGAACCACCTGTTTGCAACCACTCGCATTAAAAAAGTTTAGTAAATTTTTCCATTCATTCATTCATTCATTCATTCATTCATTCATTCATTCAATTATTCATTCATTCATTTTCTTTTTGGCTTAGTCCCTGTATTAATCAGGGGTTGCTACGGCAGAATGAACCACCTGCTTGCAACCACTAGCCTTAAAAAAGTTGAGTAAATCCAATGAATCATTTTTTTTCATTCATTCATTCATTTTCTTTTCGGCTTAGTCCCTTTGTTTATCAGGGGTCACCACAGTGGAATGAATCTGCCTGTTTGCAACCACTTGCCTTAAAAAAGTTTTGTAAATCCAATGAATCATCTTATTCATTCATTCATTCATTCATTCATTCATTCATTCATTCATTCATTCATTCATTTTCTTCTTGGCTTAATCCCTTTTTTAATCAGTGGTTGCCATAGCGGAATGAAAACTGCTTGCAACCACTTGCCTTAAAAAAGTTAAGTAAATCCAATGAATCATCTTTTTCATTCATTCATTCATTCATGTTTTTTTTGGCTTAGTGCCTTTATTAATCAGGGGTTGCCACAGCGGAATGAACTGCCTGTTTGCAACCACTTGCCTTAAAGCGGTTTAGTAAATCCAATGAATATTTTTTTTTCATTTATTTATTTTCTTTTTGGCTCAGTGCCTTCATTAATCAGGGGTCGCCACAGCGGAACGAACTGCCTGTTTGTAACCACTTGCCTTAAAAGAGTTTAGTAAATCCAGTGAATATTTTTTTTTCAGTGTAGTTTAAAAACTTTATTACAGGTTAAACAACTCCACTTATCGGTATTTAATACAAAAATATGATTTAAAAAATGTGTAAAGTGAAGGTCCTCATCCAAAACAGAACATAAAACACCTTCAGTAGACCACACCAAATATTCTCCAATGTACTTTTGTAAAACTTAAAATCAATTAACAATCTTTATTCATTCATTTTCCTTGGGCTTAGTTCTTTTATTTATCAGGGGTCGCCACAGCGGAATAAACCGCCAACTTATCAATTCATTCATTCATTTTCTTTTCGGCTTAGTCCCTTTATTAATTAGGGGTTGCCACAGCGGAATGAACCGACAACTTACGCAGTGGATGCCTTTCCAGCTGCAACCCATCACTGGGAAACATCCATACACAGACACTCTCATTTACACTACAGCCAATTTAGCTTACCTAATTCACTTATAGGAAACCGGAGAACCTGTAAGAAACCCACGGCAACACAGGGAGAACATGCAGACTTCACACAGAAATGCCAACTGACCCAGCCAAGGCTCGAACCAGCGACCTTCTTGCTGTGAGGTGATTGTGGATGCCACCATAACGCCCAATTTACTTCTGTAAAATCAATTTACAATCTTCATTTATTTCTTTTCTTTGGGCTTAGTCCCATTATGTATCAGGGGTCACCACAGCGGAATGAACCGCCAACTTATTCAGCATATGTTTTACACAGCGGATGCCCTTCCAGCAGCAACACTGGGAAACATCCACAAACTCATTCACACACACTCAAACACTACAGCCAATTTAGTTTATTTAATTCCCCTATAGTGCATGTCTTTAGACTGTGGGGGAAACCAGATCACTCAGAAGAAACCCAGGCCAACACAGGGACCAGCCAGGACTCGAACCAGCGACCTTGTTGTTGTGCTAACCTGCACCATTTTGTCGCCCGATTAACAACCTTGACTGAGATGATTCATTCTGTTCAGTTTTCTCTTTTAGTAAATAGATAAGTAATAAGTAAACAGTAATAGATATTTTGCTTATCCCAACAATGAAACTCAATAAATAAATCTTGACCAAATGAATCCTTTAAAACATCAAATAATTACATCAGTAAAAAATTAGTCCATATATATAAGAGAGAGGGAGGATGGCCCACTTCTTTTTACTATCTATTTGTGTTTTAATTATAGAAAGTTCACTAAGACTAAAAAAGGCATCTGTTCAGTTTCTTCAAAAGCAAAGCGAGAATGAGCGGGAAAAAAAACAAAGAGGAAGATGACAGACGCGAGAGATGCTGACAGAGAGAGTGAGACCGTCGAGGTGACGGAGAATCGAAGAGGCGTCAAACACGAGAAAAGGAGAAAAACTTCTGAACCAAAGGAGAAAATGAAACGTTAGAGGAAAGGTTTGTGCTGTGCTCGAAAGTATTTCATGTGTGAGGTTTGTTATTTTTAACACAATCAGCGCTTAATTTGAACATGTCTTAAAGGCACAGTTCATCCGAAATTGAAAATGCCGTTAGAATTCACACACCCTCCATTTTGTTCAAGGATTGCAATGTTGGAAGCGCATTGACTTACTATGGTTGTCAAAGGCTGTTTTTAACATTCTTTACAATAAAAGACATTCATAAAGGTTTGGAATCACTTAAGGTTAAAGGAAGTTTTGTTGTTATGGATGTTTTTGTTAAACTATATTTATAAACAGAATCAATCTTGATAACTGATATGCGCTAATCAATATAGAACATTTTTTTTGTGAGACTTTACTACAATTATTAAGGTTTTTACATTAGTAGACTACTGTGAGTGGAAGGTTTAGGATTTGGGTTTGTGTAGAGGTTAATAAAACACAATTTAATAAGTAATTTAATCAATAAAAGGGTCGCTAACTTCCGGCTGCAGCTGTATGCCCTCAAGCAACGACCGGGGGAACCTGTGGCAAAATATTTAGCTAAACCAATAATTGTTTTGTCATGTATTATTTTCCCCGCTGTTTTCTTCTCTCCTGTCTGTTATTAATTTAGCCTACTGTGGTGGTTGTTGTTTTTAACATAATTATAGCACTTATTGAATGTTCCTATTTGATAACTGAATGAATTTCTAGTCTTATCTAGATCTAGTTTGAGTAATTGGCTGTAATGATCAAGTAATGCAGCTAATATATCGCTGAAATCTACTCAACAGATTTCATAATGATTTCGTGATGTTGATCTCTTTCTCGAACTTACATTGCTTTTCTAATGCAGTTCAGTGTTCATACAGAAGGGGGCAGTGTGGAGCTGCGCATTACTCTCATCCCGCTGTTGTTTACACACTGGAAACCTTTTGTGATGTGTTGAGTCGAGTGAGTTCTAATGCATTGCTTTTGGAGGAAATGTTTACATTATGATTTAGAGTGTTAAATCACCACGTTAGCTTTTTAAATAAAACGCTATGGCAAATGAGATTCCTTTAATATATCTCTTGTTTATTCTAAGCACAAGTGAGATTAAAGGGAGATCCGCTATAGGGGTTTAAGCCTGTTTAAGCAGAGGGAAAATATTAATGGTAATCTCACATTACCCATAGATATTCAGAGGAATTCTCATAGTTTTAAACTGAGCACAGCTTTTCTGAGAGACAAACGATGAAGCTTAAAAATTGCTGATATTTTAATTAGCAACTGATTATGTAATCAGACTCAGAGTACTTTTAATTATAGGACATTTTTATTTAATTTTTTTATTTTTTCATAGTTGCTTTTTTATTGTTCACATGATTGTATATTGATTGAGATTGTCAGTTAATGGTCAAATGGCATTTAGGGGAATTATAAAATTAACTTTCTAGAAGGGCTGCACAATATTGGAAAAATCTGATAGCGAATTTTGTTTTTCTACAATCTATATTGCGATATAGTTTGTTATACTTTGAAATCATTTTTGGTCTTTCTTGATTTTAAGTTTCAGTTCTCACTCTTTAGCACACTATTTTGACTTTTGCTTCAATAAACTCCTAATTTACTCCTTATTAAAACTTATTAAGGTAGTTAAGGTATTGAGTTGGATTAGAGATGTAGAATAAGATCATACAGAACATATTCGTTATAAGTACCAATAAGCAGCCGAAATCTCAATAGCATGCATGCTAGCAACTAGTTAATAGTGAGAATTGGTCCCTAAAGTTCAATTCAATTCAATTCAGCTTTATATGTGTAGCGCTTTTACAATGTAGATTGTGTCAAAGCAGCTTCACATAAATGGTCATAGTAACTGGATCAGGGTAGTTCAGTTTTTAGTGTTTAAGTTCAGT
Source organism: Danio rerio (assembly GCF_052040795.2). Taxonomy (NCBI): domain Eukaryota; kingdom Metazoa; phylum Chordata; class Actinopteri; order Cypriniformes; family Danionidae; genus Danio; species Danio rerio. Next base: position 6,678,753 of record NC_141038.1, on the reverse strand, counting down.
CCAGTTTAGCTCAGTTCAGTGTGGTTTGAAGTCATTATTGAGAGTCCAACACTGAAGAGCAAATTCATCAATGAGTAGCTTTTCATGTCCTGAACCATGCAAGCCAGTGGCGACAGCAGAGAGGGAAAAAAAACTTCACCAAAAGTGTTTCCGAATGGTTTTTATTATTATTATTATTATTATTATTATTATTATTATTATTAAAGAGGTAGATAAAATACAATTGCATACATAGAGACGACTAACACAAATAAAAATGTAAAAAGTGTACAGAAATACACACAGACAAACAAACGCCAGGGTAACAAAAATAAAAGTTGATGTTATGAAACATAAAAAATTTTATAATGTTATGAAACAAAAAGTTATGAAATAAAGTTAAACCTTAAAGAGACACATAGGAAGAATGTAAGGATACAGTTTTTGTTGGGATGAAGAGAGTGCTGGATAGTTTCCAAATATTGGTCTATAGGTCAATTTTGAACAGATCAAAAAAAAAAAAAAAAAAAGGTTTAGAGCCACTAAACTTCTGTTTGTGAATATGAAACTTGGCTAATAGATAACACAAATTAACTATATTTCCATGTTTTCTTTAGAGTCATCAAACATTCCAAAGAATATAACTTTAAAAGAAAAGGAAAAGTCACTCATAATATAAGATTGAATAAAGATCAACAAATCTGACCAGAATCTCTCTGTGAAGGAGCACTGCCAGAACAAATGAAAAGAGTCTTCCTCCGAAGAGTGACAGAATGAGCAGTTTAAATCAATGTCAGACTTATATTTCTGAAGACAGGCCTTAGTAGGATAACATTTGTGAATTAATTTAAATGTTACTTTTACTTTATTTGTAATCAGATAACTGGTCAACAACATTATGGAATCAGTCTGCTTAAAGAATGCTCCATATTCACAGCTGAAGCCCGCTCTTTACTTTTAGCATTGGAGTATATAGAAAATGCCCAACAAAAGAAATCTATCATTTTTACAGACTCTAAATCATGCCTCCAAGTTATGGAATCCTCAACGAATGATCATCCTTTGATTGATAATATTTTAACTAAAGTTCACCAACAACAAAATCATTTTTATCACATCATTTTTTGCCTGGTTCCTGGACATGTCGGACTTTCAGGCAATGAGCGAGCTGATGCAGCTGCTTAAGATGCTTTGAAACAAGTAGTGAACAAATGCCAAATTCCTTCGCCAGAGATGAAACCTTGTATCAACGCTTACATTTTAAACAAGTGGCAAAAGGAATGGGATGCATTAGAAAACTATAAATTACATGAAATCCAACCTGAAGTTTCACACAGAATTTTAAGACATTTTAAGAATCGATTTGATCAAGTAGTTTTTACCAGATGTCGTATTGGGCATACGAGAATAACACATGGTTTTTTGCTCCAAGGTGAAAACCCTAATCAGTGTTTGTGCTTCAAAACTCCTATCACTGTAAAACATATTTTACTGGACTGTCCTGCTTTTACTGATTCCAGAAGGACTTTTTATGAAATGAACTCTTTTAAGGACGATTTTGACGAAGTGAAACCAGAAAAGATTTTAGAATTTTTATCATGTATTAACACAAACAATCTTATTTAATTTATGTTTTATTTTGTTTGTTGATTTTTAAATTGTATATTTATTGTTGAAAGATTCCTGCCATGAAGATAGCCTTGATTGCTGACATGGCATTAAATAAAAAATACATTACATACCATTATTTGTAATCAGATACTTATGAGGCAAAGTCCATACTTTCTCCCATGGAATCTTTTCAACAGTGATGTGATGTTCCAATAAGGTATTACATAGGGGATTGTTATTATCTCTCTTTGGAAAAGCCTCTTAATTTTACAGTAATTTTTCTGTTGGTCTGCTGAAAAACACACACTTCCAACCATTGTGTCGATTAAATTCAGGGAGTGAGTGTATGGCCATGGTAGTGTGACACCTTGCATTAGAATAAACACGCCAGAAGGGATAGAGTTTACAACAATGCAAGAAAATCTGCAAGAAATCTGAATAGTTATAAAGTCTGCCATCTGAGTTAAAGAGCTGGCCAACTAAAAGAAAGTTGTTTTTAAACCAATTTTCAAAATATAAGTGTTTCCGAATGTATTCATTTTAATTGACATGGATGATTCTGTAGAGGTGAATCATGCCTAGCTTGTAATAAGCAAACTGTAAGCATAGATAAATGCAACAAAGCCAAGATAAAATGGAAATAAACAATGCATGCATTATGGTTTTGTATATGTAAATGTAAAAATTACACTGCAAAGTCAACTCAACATTGCATATCTTTACAATGTGACTATTGCACATGCACTTATTGCGATATCTACATTGAAATGATATATTGTGCAGCCCTACTTCCGTGTGTTTTTTTTTGCTTTTTAGTGTTTCAACTTTAATTATTAGTTTTGCAAACTGTTTAAAGAGCTTCATGCTGTTGTTAAAGAATATAATTAATTTAGTCTCTTTCTGTTTTTACATTAATACTAAAATCCTATCGAAATCTATGACAAATTGGCCACCAATAAGTATAAAAAAATAGTCAGTTTACATGACCTACGCTCACTTTTTCTACTTGTTCAAACTCATTCATTTTCTTGTCGGCTTAGTCCTTTTATTAATCCGGGGTTGCTACAGCGGAATGAACTGCCAACTTATCCAGCAAGTTTTTACGCAGCGGATGGCCTTCCAGCCGTAACCTATCTCTAGGAAACATCCACACTACATTCACACACACACTCATAAACTACGTACAACTTAGCCTACTCAATTCGCCTGTACCGCATGTCTTTGGACTGTGGGGGAAACCGGAGAAAACCCACGCGAACGCAGAGAGAACATGCAAACTCCACACAGAAACGCCAACTGAGCCGAGGCTCGAACCAGCAACCCAGCGACCTTCTTGCTGTGAGGCGACAGCACTACCTACTGCGCCACTGCTTCGCTACTTGTTCAAACTACTTATTTAAAATGAGTTGAAACAACATAATTTTTAAAGGTCTTTTGGGACAACTTAATTGTTTTATGTTCAATCCAATTAAATTTATAAAAACAATTAGGGCAACTTAATCGACTTGTATTGGGACAACGTGAATTAATTGTGTGGAACTCAGCATTCTTACAGTGTACATTACATCCATTTTCATCATGCTTAACTTTAGTTTTATTAAACATTTCAGTAATTTTGAATAGTTTTTGTCATTTTTATTAGGCTTTTATTTGTTGTTTTATGTGTCGTTGCTTTCTTTAGGTTTAATATAAATTGTTCTAGTTGTTTTAGTTCTGCAAGTTAACAGAAATTGTAGCAAATATTTAATATTTCATTTTATTCCAGTTTTGGCTTTTGTTTCAACTACCAATATTTAATTTGATCATTTTCTAATTAAATTATTTGATTTTTTTATTTAACAATAATAACTCTAAACGGTAAAAAGGTCTCAAACAATTATCAACAAATCAATGTAATATTTAATTATCAGAGTTCCATCAGATTTGTGTAAACAATTTTCAAAGGATTATAGATTATTTTATCAAAATGAAACAATTGCGACGTGGTGGCTCAATGGTTTGCACTGTGGCCCCACAGCAAGAAGATCGCTGGTATAAGGCTTGGCTGGACCAGTTGGCATTTCTGTGTGGAGTTTGCATGTTGGTGTGGGTTTCCTCTGGGTGCTCCAGTTTCCCTTCCAGTCCAAAGACATGCGCTATAGGTGAATCGAATAAGCCAAATTAGCTGTAGTGAATGTGTGTGAATGAAAGAGTATGGATGATTATCAATACTGTGTAGCAGCTGGAAGGGCATTCGCTGTGTAAAACTTAAGCTGGATAAGTTGTCGGTTCATTCTGCTGTGGCAACCACTGATGAATAAAGGGACTAAGCTGAAGGAAAATGAATGAATGAAACAAGAGAGTTTTATGGTTATCCTGTGGGTGCTGGATTCGTATTCCAGGCGAACACTAATTGAATATTTGACTTTAACCCTGAAGGATCATGTAATGGACAATGCTCTGGTCTTCTGCTTCTCTCCTAAGGTCATTGTTGGGGTTTCCTGCTTCTCGGTGATGTGTTGACTGCTGTGTTTGGGTCAGAAGATCAGCCAATTTACCCGTCCTCATGGCAGCGCAGAGATTTCAGTGACAGCGCTGGTGAGAGGCGGACACTTCGCTTCACTGCAGGAAGGTCAGAGGTCATTCATATAGTTGAAATCAGAATTATTAGCCCTCCTGTATATTTATTTCCTCTATTTCTGCTTAACAGAAAAAAAATATATTTTTAAACATATTAATTTTAATAGCTAATTCCTAATAACTGATTGATGTTATCTTTGTCATGATGACAGTCCTTAATATTTTACTAGAAAATTTTCAAGATATTAGTATTCAACTTAAAGTGACATTTATAGGCGGAACTAGGATAATTAGGCAAGTTAGGGTATTTAGGCAAGTTATTGTATAAAGATAGACGTTTAACGCCTTTTGATTAAATAAAGGGCAGCAATGTGATCGTGCAGACCAATGCGCAAAACGACAACTTTAAAAGTGTCATTTTTAAAAAATCACCATATGCTTGGTTTTTTGTTATGACGCGCCCTGTCAAAACCTCCTCCACCAATCAGACTGGCACTTTTGTTCATGTGCACGGAGCTGCTGAAGTTACAGTAAACGGCACTTGGAAGTGCTCAAGCGCAAAACTGTCAATGCGAGCGCACATTGAAGAAGATGCCCAGAGACGATATGAATATGGAGCTGCTTATTGCACTGGTGAACAATAATCATTCCTTCATCGCTAGAGCTGGAGCTGCTACTTGAACCATCCATAACAACAAGCGTGTTAACTTTCTGTCTTCTTCTTCTTGTTTAAAGCGGGTGTCAGAAGCTTAAAGTTGTGTAGCGCCATCTAACGCCAAGGATAATTGGATGATTTTGCATACTCTTCTGCTTGACGTCAGTGAAAATCGATTGGGTTTGATTGCGGAATAACGTCTCAAAAACCGCTGACGATAAACGCAACGAAAAGCGTCCCAGTGTGTACAAGCTTTACGTCTTGAAAAGGAGCTGTACATATACTGTGGTTCATTTACTTGACAAAACAACTGTTTTGAGGTCCTGAAATTTAAAAGTCTCATATTAATTAAAAATGTTTGTAATGGAAAAACTTGATTTTTTTTAATAAAAAGTCACAATGCAGGATCAAAAAAATATTTGGAACAAGTTAAATTATTTTTATATATATATATATATTGAATTCATTATATTGTTTACATTTACAGTTCTCTACTTTTTATACTATGCATGTTTGTATTAGTTCATCTCTTTCATACATTTATTCATATATTTATTTATGTATGTTGTATTTTTTAACCAGAAGAATTAGCTGTTTATAATACATTTCTGACAAAGTGGTAAATCTAAGTTTGAAAAATAAAAATTTTCCAAAATGTGCAGATTTTTACTTTAAAGGGGACCTTTTATGCAAAAATCACTTTTATAAGGGGTTTAAACACAGTTGTGTGGCAGCAGTGTGTGAAAATAATCAGCTTCTAATGGTAAAAATGTATAATTTTCTTTTTTATAATCAGACTTGATAAAAACTGTCTGCAGAAACACTTTGATTGTCATTCTCACTTTGTACGTGTCATCAGAGGGGGAAAGCCCCGCCCACTTCTGACCGTCTCTCCCTCGTTAGCATAGGACGTTAGTCTTGCTTTTGAGTCTGCCACTATGCTCACACACAGGTATTTGTAGCTCCACCCTCTTTTGCTCCAATTTCATTTGCATTTAAAGCGACGGTTTTAAGCCCCAATTAGGATCAAAGCAGAAAAAGGGGCAGTTTTAAAACATTGTTTGTGGAGAAATTTGACCTGAAACTTCACATACACACTCTAGGAACATCAGATATTATTATTTTACATCTAGTTGCCCTTTCAGTAATCATAAGTAATCATTTTATAAAATAAAAAATGTAAGCAATCAATAATTTATTGAAAGTGAGATATGCCAAAGGACATAAAAGGAAATTTTTTGACTTCTTATTTTATTGTTGTTATACAAATTATTCATTTCGTGTTTGGTTGTTGTCGTCATAAGCAGAGCACAACTCATGAAAAGAAATTTGACGACAAATCATCTGAACAGAGCTGTGTGTGTTTGTCTTTCTTTGTTTCTCTGAACATTTGCTCTCTTTGTGTCGGTGTCTGACAGCATCTTCATCTTTCATTTTGCTCTCATACTGAATGAACAAAGATGTTTTTTTGGTTGGTTAAATCACCTTTATTGTGGAGACACTGTTAACTCAGTGGGCTGTAGGAAGAACAGCAGAGCAGCAGAGAGTGAAAGTGTTTGTTTGGGCTTGTCTTTTGCCTGTGGTTCTTGACACACACACACTCATACACACAAACATACTCACAAACATGAGGTGTTGCTTTTTCCTGGAGGCAAATACCTCCCAAATCTCCTCCAAACACACACCGTTTTCTTCTTTATTATGTCTGGTTCTTCATTTGTTTCTTTACTAATTTGTTGCGATGACCCTGCAATGTAAAGATACAGTATTATGAAAAGACACTATAGATAACAGATGTGATCAAACCAGACCCATTCACAATGGAATTGTTCTGTGTGATTTGAGAAACAAGATACCATGATACAGTAAGTGTTGAATACTTTAGCTCATCCATAAACATTATTTATTCACATAGGATGTTATGAATCATATCCCATGATTCCACACTCGTCATGGTGTCATCAAACTACACTTTTGTTTGTTGTGAATATTTGCCCTCTAGTGGTGAAAATTCAATACTGTGCCTTTAACTGCTGTAATTAAGTAGGATTTTTTTTTATCTCTTTCCACTAATAATGTTCACATATTCATCTAGACCAGGGGTGTCCAAACTCGATCCTTTAGGGCCAGTGCAGTGCATAGTTTAGCTCCAACTTTCGCCAACACACCCGCCTGGAAGTTTCTAGTATACCTAGAAAGAGCTTGATTAGCTGGTTCAGGTGTGTCAAAGTCAGTTTAAGGCAAGTCATTTCACTTGGCGACCATCTTTGAAACACTTCTCGGGCAGTATGCTCGGGCATTCTGTTTGAATGGGGAAACATCAAATTCTCCAAAACTACTTGCCAAGCTTACGAATACATTTCATATAATGAATAACCAATAAAATTAAACAACAACTGTCTATTTAGTTTCATTTCTGAATGTTCGCATCACACAAAATCTGCAGTCCCTCCCCCGAAGAATTGTCTTTCTATAGTGATCGCTAATTGGCTCTTGTACTAGAAGGCGGGCTTTATTCGCCATATAGCGATCACTGATTGGCTCCTGTACTAGTAGGCGGGGCTTCAATTTTCATGTTGACAGTTACACTTTTCGCTATTAAATAGTATACGAGTGACATGTCTTGTGTACTCTATAGTCTTTAGGTGTGTTTAATTGGGGTTGAACTAAAATATGCAGGACATCGGCCCTCCAGGACCGAGTTTGGACACTGCTGATCCAAAGAGCATAGAATCACCAAGAGGTGACACGATTTGGGAAACAGCCACTAGATACCGCGGAGGCTATTTTGGAATGAATATTCCAATACAACAACAGCATATAATAAGTCTGTAAAATAAACTATTAAAATTGCTGATGATTGTGATAGCAAGTGTTGAATTGTCGTGTTTCAGGTTGTATATCATATATGTATGTATATGTGCATGTAATGTATATAAATAAATAAAAAACAAAGCAGCTGCTTGCCATCACAACAGCAACAAGATCCAATAGACGGCCGATCGCTTTCACTCCCAAAATGGCGGAATGCAGGGCTGTTGCTGGGCGCTGCTGTTGCAATGGAACGTTCTATTGAGTGTTGCCTCTTGGTCATTCTAAGCTCTTTGCCTGATCTAGACTATGGATGCACCAAATTTTGGGCTGGTGAAAATTATCATCCAAAATGGCATTTTAGAGTTTTGTCCCAAAGAAGAAAATGGCCAAAAATATGGCCAAAAATATGATCTTTTTGTAGTAGAGCACACTATTTGGTGAAAGTTAACATTGCTCAATATTGTCTGTTTTCTGTCATGCAATATAGGTGAAAACTCATACGTGCCATTTGTCAAAATTGTACACAGAGCCCTCTAGTGGAAAACAAAAACTGCAAGAAGACGTAGTCCAGGCTACATATTTTTTTTTTTGCTCTCAACAATGTAGCCCTGGGCACATATTTCCAGTGAGCCTGCGTTGTCAATTTTACCGCTATATTAGTAGTACATTTAGTAGCTAATTTGTTGCAGAGATTTCTTGGACACCCGGTTCAATGTCGATGCTCCTCCCAGACTTAAGCGTCTCCTTTCAGCCAAAATATTGAGACTTCAAACAACCACAATAAATGCATAAGCCAAAACAAGAAATAGATAAATAAATAAAACAAAATGTTAAAAAAATGTGCTCAGCGGCCTGATGGATTTATGAGAAATAGCACGTATCTTAGCAGAAAAATGGTTTCGTTTTGTTTTAGAATTTTCTTCTTAAACCAGTAATATTAATATTATGTAATGTTATAATGCCACTTCGTCACCCCTGGTAGACTTCAAGAAACCATAAAAAAAATCCAAACAAAATATAAATAAATGTACACAGCGACCTCTGGTGGAATTGTGAAATCAAAACAGCAAGAAGACGTTATCCAGAGTACATATTTGATGATTTTCAAAAATGTAGTTCTGGGCACATATTTCCAATGAGTCTGGATTGGAAATGTTACAGCTACAGTAGTAGTACATTTAATAGCTAAATTAGGACATTTGTTGCAAAAATGTTTTGGACGCCCAGTTCAGTTTCAATGCTCAGTTTCGATGCTCCTCACAGACATAAGTGTCTCTTATCAGCCAAATGGTTTTGTTTTGTTAACAACGGTTTATAGAACTACCCCTCGTAGACTTCAAAAACCATAATAAATAAATAAATAAGCCAAAACAAACTATAAATAAAACAAAATCTGGTGGATTTACGAGCAATCGCATGTATCTTATCTGCCAAACGTTTTTGTTTTGTTTTTAAATTTTTTTTTTGCGTAAACAGTAATATTAATATTATGTAATGTTATAAACCTACCATATATAAAAACCAAAACATAATATAAATAAATGTGAACAGTGGCCTCTGGTGGATTTACGAGAAATGGCACATGTAAAAAATGTGCCCCATTAACATATTACAGATGTGTACAGTACGCGGCACCCTCTAGTGGATTTGTGAAAACAAAAACACCAAGAGACGTAGTCCAGGGCACATATTTCCATTTACTCCAAGGTGTTGGAAATGTTATCAGAATAAAAATTTGTTTTTATTGCCAAGTGTGCTTCACACACACAAGGAATTTGTTTTGGCTACAGAAGCTTCTAGTGTACATAAAGTGATAAGTGACAACGCAAAATGAATATGAAAAAAAAAGATGATAAACATTAAACAGAGATGCAGTTAGTCAAGAAATCTGGATGCTGAATTGTATGTACAGATTTGTTATAAATATACAGGTTATAAGGTGCTGTGTACAAATGCGCATGTAGAAAGTATTGCATTGTATGTTGACATAAGGTGCTTTGTACAAGTGCGTATGAGAGAATATGCACATGTTTATTGCACAGTTGGTGGATATTTAACTGTTCATGAGGTAGATGGCCTGAGGAAAGAAACTTTTCTTGTGTCTGGGTGTTTTTGTGCTTGGTGCTCTGAAGCGGTACTGGACGGTAACCGTTCGAACAGGTAGTGTGCTGGGTGCGAGACGTCCAGAGTGATTTTGCGAGCCTAACTCACTCTGGAAGAGGACAGTTCTTGCACTGTAGGAAGGGTAGTGCCAGTGATACGTTCAGCAGTCCGGACTATTCGCTGTAGTCTATTGCTTCATTAGTAGTACGCTTAGGATATTTGTTGCAGAGATTTCTTGGACACCTAGTTCAGTTTCAATGCTCCTCGCAGACGTAAGCATCTCATCTGCCAAACGTTTTTGTTTTGTTAACAACTGTTTATTGAATTTTCTTCTGTAAGCAGTAATATTAATATTAATATATGTAATGTTATAACCCCACTTCATATCATCTCTGGTAGACTTCAAACAACCAATAAATAAATAAATAAACCAAAACAAAATACTAATAAATAAATCAAATATAACTAAATGTCCACAGCGGCCTCTGGTGGATTTTCGACAAATGGCACATATGAGTAAACGTGCCCCAGTAATGTATTTAAGATTGTCTAAAATATACATGGTGCCCTCTAGTGGATTTGTGAAAACAAAACTTGCAAGAAATGTATCTTAGGGAACACATTTCTAATGATTCTGTATTGGTAATATTACCGCTGCATCAGTGGTACATTTAGTAGCTAAATTAGGACATTTGTTGCAGTGATTTCTCGGACACCCTGTTCAGTTTCAATGCTCCTTGCAGGCATAAGTGTCTCTCATCTACCATTCTGCCCATGTCCTGCGCTCGTCCTCTGCCCTGTGGCCCACCATTTTCGTCGCCCTCATTTTCTGCAAGATATGACCAGCAGGGGGTGTTTAAAGAGCCTCCGTCTGCTATTTGGCATCTTAACATAATGTGCTTGTCTCTGTCCAAGACTCATCAAAGAGAAAATCAAAACAGCTCGCTTTTATCTCAGTCCTGGTGTCGCAGAAAGACACCAAACAGTTTGCGTTTATGTAAATGAAAGTCTGGATTTCTGTCTGTCTGTCTGTGGTTCGGTTTGGAACGCTGGCGCTCATCAAAGCCGATCTGAAACAAATGCACTGGGGCGCTGAAAAAAGAGTCAGGGAATGATAAAAGCTTCATTAGTATCTGCTCTTGTTTTATCAAAGCTGGCTGTGTTTGTGTGTTCACTTCCTCCCCGTGATGCTGAAATGCATGTTGCCATCCTCCAAAGGAAACAATGCATATTCTACAGCATAATGAACTCCTGTTCAACTCCACCGATGTACACAAACAAGCATGCTGGGTTTAATAATGCCAGGTTATCTCACACTACACAGTCATTCTAGGAGAAAAACATTTTTGCTCAACAATTTGTATTAGGGGGACTATTTTGTTCAAAGACAAAATGGACTGTTTTTATCAGAAATTTTACTCTTCTAATGGGATAATTTGATATTATGAGGGATAATAATTATTAATAATAGCTTATAGTGATCGTTAAATCTATCCGCCAGTCCATCCATCCAACCATATATTTGCTTATACTGTATATACAGTCAAACCCGAAATGACACAGGCTTCTCAGAAGACATGTACAAGAGGCATCATTGTGGAAAAAGTATTTATTAGCTTTTATTTATATTTGACTGAAAAGTGTCAGTGGCGAGGCAGTGGCGCAGTAGGTAGTGCTGTCGCCTCACAGCAAGAAGGTCGCTGGGTTGCTGGTTCGAACCTCGGCTCAGTTGGCGTTTCTGTGTGGAGTTTGCATGTTCTCCCTGTCTTTGCGTGGGTTTCCTCCAGGTGCCAGTCCAAAGACATGTGGTACAGGTGTATTGGGTAGGCTAAATTGTCCGTAGTGTATGAGTGTGTGTGGATGTTTCCCAGAGATGGGTTGTGGCTGGAAGGGCATCCGCTGTGTAAAAACTTGCTGGATAAGTTGGCGGTTCATTCCGCTGTGGCGACCCAGAATTAATAAAGGGACTAAGCCGACAAGAAAATGAATGAATGAATGAATGAATGATAAGTGTCAGTCAGAATTTGCCTGGGGTATGAAAAATGTCCAGTGTCACAGTATTTTTATTTATTTTAATATTTTAATTATTATTTTTATTACATTAAAAAAGCTTTTAGCTTTTAATTTAGTTTTGGCATATTTCTATGTAGTATTTTAGAAATGCATTTCATTATGTACAATTCTTTGGTGTTTGTTTTGGTTTTATATGTTTTGATATTGTGTGTTTACACAATTGATGTTTTATATTTATTTTTTATTTTGCTTTATTGTTTATTATATAAATGTTTTGCTTTTGTATTTATCTGAGCATTTTTTTAGATTAGATTAGATTAGATTAGATTCAACTTTATTGTCATTACACATGTACAAGTACAATGCAACGAAATGCAGTTTAGGTCTAACCAGCAGTGCAATAGCAGCAAGTGCAGGATACAGGAATAAGTTATAAAGTGCAGTTATAGAAAACTATGGTGATATTTACAGATGGATGTACTATGAACTATGAACATTATATACATTATATATATTTTGCGGGCAGATCTCATGATTATCATGATGCCATATGCTGCATAGGTACGTGTTTTCTTCACAAGTTTTCTTCATACTAACTCTTTTTTTTTTTATTCATATCATTGTTTTTGTTTTGCTTTGTTAACCAATTTTTTTTTTTATATTCGTCTGTAAAAACAATATTATTAAATAAAAAGCAAATGACCCCAACCCTGGGAAACTAAACTAAGTAAATAATTTTTAAAAAGCAGACATTTTTTTGCTCAATTTGTATTATGGGGACAATTTTTTTCTATGTAAAAAAAATGAAATGTAAGAAATTGTACTGTTCTGATTGGCCAATTTGATATTCTTAGCAATAATAATAATAACAAAAATAACAACATCATATAGGGCCTGTTTCAGTAAGGAGGGTCAACCAGGAGACCCTCCTAAGGAGAGTTTAAACTCTGAGTTGACTTACCGAGAGATTAAAAACTCAAGAGTTTTCAGTTTCAGAACAGCTGATCTGAGTTCAACTTTGAGTAGACTAACACAGAGTTAAGCATGCACCGCAACTATAAAAAGGCATTATCAATGGAGCGCAGATATTACGAGTCACCATGGCAACATCAGCATTTCTTTCTCCAGCTGAACTTGATGTGCTCATGCAAAGTTATAGCAAATATGACCACATATTTAAAAAGGCAACACCACTGCATCAGTGAAACGGAGACAGCGTTGGAAAACAGCTGCTCATGTTATTGCGTCATTTTAAATTAAAATATTTAAATATTTAAGTATAATAAAATAAGTAATGTAATGTGTGACATTTAAAAACAGGGCAGGAAACAGACAGAAACTCAGAGTTTAGAGAATAAATCCTGCTTCTGATCAGGTTAGGTTCACAGTAAAGGCTGATTTAAACTTCTGTGTCAAGCGCACGTGTATGCTATGGTGCAGCCTATGCGTGGACGCATAGCCCTCGCTGTGGCTGACGGCGTTGCTGATGTGCACCTCTCAAAAAATGTAACTACACTACGACTCGTAGCGCAAGCTCTGTGATTGGTTGGCTTGGAAGCGCTGACAAGTGTGGGCGGGAACGAGAGCTGCGCAAGCCGGATAGAGCGACTGTTTACAAAGAGCTCCGGATAGTTGCTTTGTGTTTACCTTATGGTTTAAGTTGTTTCATGTCTGCCCATTCCTGCCTCAAAATGAGCGAGTTTGAACCACTTGTACATTAAGGAAGCGTTCATAAAAAACAAAACACCAGCGAAGAAACTCGACACAGAGGAACATAAACACCTACTGCCAGCTAGCGTTTCGGAAGTGTTATTGCAAAGCAACAGAAACAGCACGCAGAAGTATGAATGCACAGCTACCCGCGTTGCTTGCGCCATGGATCACGCCGCACACTTGACGCAGAAATATAAACCAGGCTTAAGTTACCGCGGAAGTTACCTCTTTTTCAGAAACAGGCTTGACTGAACCTGCTTAATCCAGTTTGACAAACCTGCCATTTTGAAACGGAAAACCCAAAGTTTCTCTCATTTCAGAGTTAACATACTCTTGACTTTTCACTTAACCTTCTTTCTGAAACGGGGCCCTGTATATATATGTGCATACAATTTATAAAGTTTTTAAAATTGCATTTAGCTTTTAATTTTTTTAGTTTTATTTCTATGTATTCTATATGTATTCGTATTTTTTTTGCATTTCATTGTTCATTGTACAATTCTATTCTATCATTTGTTTTGGTTTTATATGTTTAGAAATGTTCATTCATTCATTCATTCATTCATTCATTTTCTTGTCAGCTTAGTCCCTTTATTAATCCGGGGTCCCCAAAGCGGAAAGAACCGCCAACTTATCCAGCAAGTTTTTAAGCGGCGGATGCCCTTCCAGCCGCAACCCATCTCTGGGGAACATCCACACACACATTCACACACACACTCATACACTACGGACAATTTTAGCCTACCCAATTCACCAGTACCACATATCTTTGGACTGGCACCCGGAGGAAACCCATGCGAACGCAGGGAGAACATGCAAACTCCATACAGAAACGCCAACTGAGCCGAGTCTCGAGCCAGCAACCCAGTGACCTTCTTGCTGTGAGGCGACATCACTACCTACTGTCCCACTGCCTCGCCTGTTTAGAAATGTTGTGTTAATACATTTATTTTATTGATGTTTTATGTTTATTTGTTTCGATTTCTTTTTTTTATTGTGCTTAGTTTATTTTTTTAAACATTTTTAATCATGATTGTATTTATTTATTTATATTTAAATTTTGTTTTTCTTTCATACAGACATGTGCGTTTGGTTTTATTAACCACTTATTATCGAACTCTCCTCTCATTAGTTTTTCCAAACAACATATTTTTGATATTATGGAATTTTTATGACCCCACTTTACCTCACCCCTGGTACTCAAAAGACCACAAAAATAGATAGATAGATGGATGGATGAATGGATGAATAGGTAGGTAGATGGATGGATGGATGGATAATAAATAAATAAATACAACTTACTTTTAACTGTAGTAGACCTATATTAGATTAATGAGCCGTTTTACATCCTGCACTCTAGCACTTTGAAATCAGAGTTGAAAGATTGCACCGGGGCTTAGTTTGTCCTGCAATTGAAAGCTTCAGAGAACACAAGAGGGGGAAATCAGAGGATGATAAAGTGAAGATGAAGAGGCGTGCAAAACATTGTGTGTCTGTTTGTGAAATAGGCGGACGCACTGCAGTGTGAACGCAGCATAACTAACAAGCTATTTGAAGCATTT
Organism: Danio rerio; assembly: GCF_052040795.2. NCBI lineage: Eukaryota > Metazoa > Chordata > Actinopteri > Cypriniformes > Danionidae > Danio > Danio rerio. The sequence continues at coordinate 6,663,744 of NC_141038.1, read as the reverse complement.
CTCTTGTCTGGATTATCCTGATGCTCAAATTAAATTATGTTTACTGGAGCGTCCCAGGCGTGGACGGCGGCGCAGTCAATCTGCATAAGAGAGAAGCCACTTTTGACTGTTCATCTCCTCATAAATATTCAGACTCGCTCCACAGCGACGCTCGCGGCTGGAGCATGTTAACACTGGCCTGAGTTTTACAGAAACATTCTCACTAAGTGTTTGTTTACTTAACTGTAAGTCAAACACAATGATTAGGCATGCAGAAAACGTGTCATTATGCGTTATATGTGTCATTTCTAAGTTTCATAGCCATATTTCAGAATCATGAGGGCATAAAAAAAGAAAAGCACTAAGAAAGCCACGTCTGAACTTATAAAGTAGTTTAAAAAAATAAAGTATTATTAAATATTTCATTTTGTGCTCTGGTATTTGATTTAGGTTGAATCATTTGGCAGATGTTTTTATCCAAAGCAACTTAAAAAATTAGCAATCAAAGCAACAGAATTACACAAATATATTAATTTAATTAATTGTGTGAATATTGTTTCACATTTGGTTCAAAGCTTGTTAATTATTCATCAGAAGAAATGTAATTATTTATTTCTTATTATTTTTAATATATTTTTTATTATATTTATGTACAGTGTATATATATATATATATATATATATATATATATATATATATATATATATATATATATATATATGCTTTTAGTATTGCTTCATCATATTTTGTGTATTATTTTAATGTATATTTATATTTTTACTTTTCCTATGTTATTTATTTATTTTTATATTGCTTTTATTTTGTATATTTTTTAAGGTATGTTTTTTCTCCATTTCTTATGTTTTTTTTTTATATTTTGTGTTTTTACATTTATTTTACTTTATTTAATTTTTTGCACATGCTTTTATTCAAGGCAGCTTAAAACTGGAACCCAGGCTCATTTTGAAAAATGAACCCCTTTATATATATTTCTGCATAGCTCCAAAGGAGGTCCGTTTTTTGCTGTTTTTGTTTTCACAAATCAACCGAGGCCGCTGTGTTCACTTTTTGAGAACTCAAATTTCTCTCACGAGTGCCATTCACACCTGCTGTTCTCATGTAAATCCACCAGAGGCCACTGTCCACTGACTCACTGACTGACTGACCAACTGATCCATGACTCAACCCACTCCCTTCCCTAAACCCAACCAACAGTGTTTTAAAAAGCAATCTAGAAAAAGAAAAGCCCTTGTCTGATTTTTACCACGTTTACAGATTTTGCCATATTCTCACCCTATTATTTACTTGTTTATTAAATTTTGTGAGTGAATGCAGGAGTGTGTGGGTGTTTCCCAGCGTTGGGTTGCAGCTGGAAGGACATCCGCTGTGTAAAACATATGCTGGATAAATTGACAGTTCATTCCGCTGTGGCGACCCCTGGCTAATAAAGGGACTGAGCCGAAAAAAAAAAAAATTAATGAATGATTTGTTTTCTTTATATATTTCTTATTATTTGTTCTGCTTTTAGTGCTTTTTCCATTGTTTAGTCTTACTTTGATGGAGTTTCATGAACTGTTCCTCTCCACTGATATGAGATATGAGGGTATGTCTCTATTTCAAGGTCTTGTGGCCTAATGTATAATAACATTTAATATGTTTGTGCCAGAAGTCTGCGCATTGAATCATACACAACTTCGATTATTCAATAAACTCTGCTCTTTCTTTATCATCATTACTTCGTCTCCTGCTTCTGCTCCTCTCTAGTGTTCTCAGTCAACTTCTATATTAATAAGAGACTGTTAATTCAGCTGAATACTGGTTAACAAGTTTGGGTATTGAGCGACTCTGCTGGCTTGTTGTCTGGATATCCAAAGAAACAGACTTTTTCAAATCTGGCATCTGGGGCTAGATCTTTTTTTTATCTGGCATGAAGAGTGTTATGTAACAAAGCAGGTAATAAGCATCTAGCTAATACAGAAAAAATGGTATTTAAACCAATATCTACTATTTGTTCATTTTCTTGTCGGCTTAGTCCCTTTATTAATCCGGGGTCGCCACAGTGGAATGAACCGCCAACTTATCCAGCAAGTTTTTACACATCGGATGCCCTTCCAGCCACAATCCATCTCTGGGAAACATCCACACACACATTCATACACCACAGACAATTTAGCCTACCCAATTTACCTGTACCGCATGTCTTTGAACTGTGGGGGAAACTGGAGCACCCAGAGGAAACCCACGCGAAGGCAGGGAAAACATGCAAACTCCACACAGAAACGCCAACTGAGCCGAGGTTCGAACCAGCAACCCAGCGACCTTCTTTTTGTGAGGCTACAGCACTACCTAATGCGCCACTGCCTCGCCCATCTACTATTTAGCCTTGAAAAAAAGTTATTGGATTCGTCTTTTTTGGTTCTGTTTAGGTAAACAACATTTGCAACAACATATTTATTGGTTAATCTTTGGTTAGCCAAAATATGAACCTACAGAGAATGTTCGCAGAATGTTCTTGTTTGATGCACAAAATAAATAATTCATTTGTCTTTTCAGCTTAGTCTCTTTATTAATCAGGGGTTAGCCACAGTGGAATGAATTGCTAACTTGTCCAGCATATTTTTTACACAGCGGATGCACTTCCAGCTGCAAGCCAACACTGGGAAACACCAATACACGCTCATTCACACACAGACACTTTGGAGAATTTTTAGCGAATTCACCTATAGCGCATGTGTTTGAGCTTGTGGGGAAACCGGAGCACCTGAAGGTAACCCACGCCAATACGGGGAGAATATGCCAACTCCACACTGAAATGGCAACTGACCCAGCCGAGGCTCTAAACAGTGACTTTATTTTTATATAGCACCTTTAAGTCTCAAGGCACTTTTACAGACATGAAATATTCAGCAGTAAAAGATACAAGGATAAATGCAAACAAAATGTTTTAATAAAAAAACTTAAAACACATAAAAAATTAGTAATGATCTAGTAATAGTAATAGTCAAATGTAAGCTAAAGGGGAACCACTTGGTAACATTAGGGGAACGTTCTGTTTAAAGTCTCTATGCTAATCTATGAAATGAAGGATGAAACAAATGTACTGTCTGCTTCATAAATGAATGTTTACCCATGAATATTTGACAGAGTGCATTTGAGTAAATAACTGACTTTGTATTTTAAGATAAGCTATCCTTTAATATAATCGAATGGTAACATTGTGATTCGCATGGTTTGACTGTACGATATCCCCCCAGGAGGGTTGAAATGTGGCCGCAGTCTTTTCTGCACACCTCAGCGGCTGCATTAGCACTCTGATTGGAATGGATGACTAGCCTGTACGGGACAGTTGTTCGGGACCTTGAATAAGTATATGGCCAGTGGGCAGATGAATAATGGAAGTTGTGTGCCGTGCTCATTTTATCCGCACCAGAAGCCATAACACAGACATCTTTAACATTCCTCTTGTCGCTCGTGAACATGTGTTCTGCTTCCGAGTTTGAAACGCACAATGAGAACTTTTTAAAATGAAAGCTTGATGTTTTTTTTGAGCTTTGTTGTGTGGAAAGTTTGAGGTGAAAAACTTTGCACTATAATGGGCTTCTTTTATGCATTTTCAGGTATTATAATTGGCTATTTCATGTGTAATAAACTGCTTGTGAAAGTAAAACATTGTTCAATAACTCTTAAAGGGGTGATCCTGAAAATGAAATTGCTCTCCCTCCAGTGGTTTTAAACCTTTGAGTTTGTTTTTATGTTTCGCACAAAAGTAGATATTTTAAAGAAAGCTGAAAATTAGTAGCCATCGACTTCAATAGTAGGAAAAGGTACTTTGGAGAACAATGGCTACTGGTTAAATTAATTAAATTAAATTAAATTAAATTAATTTAATTAAATTAAATTAACTTTATTGTCTATCCCACAGGGGTTAGAAAATTGTCTTTAGACATAGGCTCACACACAACAAAACATAAATACACTTACACAATTATTTAAAAAATCCTGTTTAAAAAAATCCTATTAAAAAAACCAATGGCAGTGGGAATAAATGTCTTCTTGTACTTAGCCACGCACACACAGACACACACATCGGACAAACACACAGCTCGTGCGTTTAACCTTACACTGTTTTTGCACGCAAATGTGCAAAAAATTTTAATATCCAGTGCTTAATGATTATCTGTTATGTTAATGTACAAAATAAACCTGATTTAAAGTCCCCAAACCAGGCCTGAAGCGTCTTCTTTTATAATTATACTGACATGTGGCTGTGGTGATGAAGTAAAGACGGTAAAATCACTGTAATTCATTACACGCATGCACTGTTTTAAAAACATTTTAAACTTGTGAAACTCATTCTTGATTGCATTTGATGATGAATGATGATCACAGATAGCTGAACAGATCTTTTAATCCCAGTTGCTTTGCGCACCTCCTGTCTTGTTGATATGATTATGAGCGTTACTACGGAGACATGTTAATACGTGGCTGTCAGTCAGTTCGATGGGCAGGGAAACCGCACTCCTGCGTCACATTACGGTCACATTACACATAATAGGAGGGATTTGGATTCCATTTTAACATCAAGAAATTAAAAAAAGAGACTTATTGTGTTTCTATCACCCCAATATGTCTGTGAACTAGAGCTGTAGATCTTTGCCCTAACCTGACAAGACCCGACAGGTTCGGGCTTAATTTCTTTTATTTTAGACGGGGTCAGTAAATGAACAGTCATGTGATGCATTTTGATTAGAACAAGAAAGTAATCAAATAGTTTGTTACAACATTAAAATCCATCCCTGCAAAGGTGAAACAAAAAATGATGGAGAAGTCAAAAAGATTGAATTTTGACTGCGATGAGGCCAGCCGCCAGTTAAAAAAAACGGTTGTTTTATCCGCCAAGGTATTTTTGGCAATCGCTCTTACACTGGGTATTACGGTAGATCGCTAAACAGCAATGTACAGCAAGCTGACAGGGAAGATGATAAAGTCACTTGTTACACTGACACCACTGTCATGGAAAATGAAATGGATGTTCTTGGCTGGTGGAAGATGAACAAACTATACCCAAAACATGCTGAATTAGCCAGATCAGTAGTGCATCCCGGCCAGTAACAGCAGCGGTGAAAAGGTGTTCAGTGCTGCTCAGTGAGCACAGGACTGTACTAAAGCCATCTACAGTGGATTCAATAATGTTCCTCCACAAAAACATGTAGCCTAATATTGGTGAGGAAAGGATTTTTAAATTCTAACTAAATATTAATTAAATCATAAATGCAAAATGTAGTATATAAGCTAATGTTTCTTTTAATAATCAGCACTATACCTACACATAGACACACTATATCTGCACATAGTTCTGTCCAAACTGCTTACAAAAGATGATTTTTTTCATCATAGGTGCCCTTTAATGTGCAATTTAGCAGGCAGTTTCTGACATGCGCTGTAATTGTATCGACCAATCACAGACAGACTGGGCCAGATCTGACCAATCAGAGGATCTCTGAAGGGTGGGGTTTGGAAGGCTTGATCCTTGAACGGTTCATTTTAGACACTGTGAGAAAAGAGCTGCTATAATTTGCGTTATCAGGAAATTAAAGCGTTTTTTGACCTTGGAGATAAAAACTTATTAGGAGATGTAATGAAATTACCAACTTTTAAAATGTCAAAATGGAGCACTTTGACAAATCCTCGTTTAAGCAAATCATTCAATGAAAAGACTATTAACTGTAGATGTTTAGCTCGCTGGAAAGGTCAGATCTACTTCCTCCTCTTTGTTGAATTACGTTGCATTCGGCTCCTTTTGAGAAGTTTGTATATGAGCTTGAGAGTTGTAATTAAGAGGTGATTTTCGTCTGAATAAAAATGCAGTTTTGTATCGCTTTCTATCTTGTGCTGACAGACCCTACAAGCTTTTAGCAGTGCTTCAAGAAAATGAAGAGCAGAGGATGCACATTAGTTGTGTAATTGAAGTTTTATCTGCGCATTTTATCATTCTGATGCTGCCAGAGAAAACGATGAGAAATGCAGTTTAGAGAATTGTTGTCTTTCTCCTCATAAACCAGCTAAATGAGTGGTGTTTCCTGCAAACTTCTGTGCTGTTCTTCATTAAAACTCCATAAAATAAGTACAATAACTTATCAATACTAATTCACTCCCTTCATAATATTCAGAGCTTAAAGACAATCCAATGACAATTATGCATTTATGGTAGTGTTTATTTGTGCTTATATTTTCATGGCATGAATGCAAGTGTTGTTTTTTTGCTCATTTATTAACTTCTTATTAAACTCCTCTGCAAATTGTAGTTTTTTATTATTATTATTTTTTGCAAAGAATTCAATACTGCAAGGATTCATGAAATTATGTTTATAATGATACAAAATATTTCCAATTCTAATCAGAGCTGTCTTTTTAATTTTTATTATTGGTTAACTTTATATCATTTTATGTCACGTTTAGTAATTTATTACATAGATTAGTTCAATTTACTTTTGAATAGATATCAAAAACATTGAAATAACTTACTGAACCCAAACTTTTTAAACAGTGATGCATTTCAAATAATACCAGAGTATCATAAAGACTATAACACTATATCCTTTAAGGGACTTTGGTATTTCAATTAATTCCAATTTAAGAATTGAAACATAAAATGCATTGCTCTGAGTACGTTTTGTTGTACATTTCAGATGACAAATCCAATATATTGTACATACAAGTTTTTCTTGTACACTGTAATAAAGTTTGTTGTGTGGGAAGAAGGAGGCGGAGAACCGACGCAGTTTTTAAACTATATATTATTAACAGTGACGGCAGCTCCCCTTGGAGACTGCTGTCTAAACCAAAACAAACTGAAAGCAAAAGTAAAATATGTCCGGGCTCGGTCCTCTCTCGGCTTCCTCTGCCATCGTTCCTCCTTTTATAGTCCAGAGCTCCTTCCGTGGGATTCGAGGCAGGTGCGCACTTACGTGGCAGCCTCATTCCGTTCCCACGGCTCTCGGCCACGCCCCCTCGCCACATACACGTTCAGAAGTCTTTCTTCCTTTCTTGTTCTTCTTGTAAATGTTCATGTAAAGTTGGAACTCGTCGCACAGATCACCTATTGAACCACTGTTCTAAACTAATCCCCAAACACAACCAATAGTGTTTTCAAAAGCTAACATAAGAGGAAAAATAAAAGGACACTGACACCATTTAGTTGTGATAACATTGGCTTTGTGTCTTTTGTGGATCCATGCTTTAACGGACTTGAACCTGAGTGTTTTACATCACCAAGTAAACCGACCAGAAAAGTCGTCTATATTAAGATACATAACGTCACCTTGAAATTAAAAGGTTATATCTGTGTTCTGAATGATTTTGAGATATTGAGCTTTAAAGTTTTTGCATTCCATAGCAAACAGTCTGTGTGTAACATTTGTTTTTTAAATAAAAAGTCTTAAAATGTAAACAACTTATAAAAAGCATCCCATAATGTAAGTAAGTTGTCATTTAATAAGAATATGTGAATAACTCAATTTTGACAAAAATGTCAGATAGAACCTTAATTATAAGGTGATGATAAGTCAAATGTATTCCATTACAAATCATAAACATTATTAAGTTTGTGTGGTATTTATTTGTGGTATTTATTTGCTGTTGTGAACAAAGAACTGAATGAAAATAATCCTTTATTTGTTGATAATGTCCTATAAAAATATGTAAAAACAAATCTACCAACTACCTATGATGTTATTTCAATGACAAATGGAGAAATGTTGTGAGTGTAGTATTACAAGTCAAGATCACATTTATGTAATAAGAGCTTGCGAATCTCTTTGTTTGTACACCGATTACCTCTGCTCGTGCACAAAACTTCTTGCACGCCTTCAAATATACGCTGCTCAAGCGCAAATCTTCTTGTGCGCTCTCAAATAAACACTGCTTAAGTGCGATTGAGTGCGTTTATGTAACAAGTATGTCTCCAACATTTATTAGATTTGCTAGGAATATTTATGAATGTTTCCAACAGACCTACAGAGCGGCATCAGTGCTTCCTGAAGTAAAGTGAAACGGCTATAACCTCCAGCAAGATAAAGTCATTATATGCAGAGCCCTAGACCTTTATCTATAAAGTGTAATTATGGAAACTGTGTTCATCATAATTGAAAATTACGTCATGTTTGCTAGTCGCACGCATCACGCACCTGTCAGTCAATCAGCATGTCACCTTAAAGGGTTAAACAAATAACGCACAGCACAACTACGATGACAGAAAAGTTTGCGCTGTTATAATTTACTTACCTTTCAATGCGTTTTATTGCGATTATAATTCGCTATTAAAAAAACAACAACAACAATGACTGAATGTTTTGAATTAGAAGCTGTAATGTAGCCATAATTTTGGTGTGGCGCCCCACCATGGCAGAATAAATGTAGCGGAAACCATGGAATAGTATCATGTTCATTTACACTGATAGCCCTGCTGTATAGGGCTGATGGCCCCACACTAAATTATTAATAACCCTGCCGTAAATGACTAATCCTAATGGATTGATAGCCCCGTCCTAAGGCATTCAATGTAGGGCTGGGCTGATAAAAGCGATCAAATTTATGTCAATAACAATGATAAGCTCTAGACTTTTTCACTCTAAATTGATCTAAGAGCCAATCAAACAGCAGAAATGTGCATCTAAAAGTGTCTTGATATTAGAGATGGACCAAATTTTTAGCCACCGAAAACCTATCGGCTAAAAAATATGTTATGCTAGAGGTGGGCAAACTAGAGGTCCATATGGGGCCCGCTGAACATTTCATTGGCCCGCGAGGGAGTTTTTAAAATGCTGCTTCTGAGTAACATTTTGGTTTCAGAATGAGTAAATTAATGATGCAAAACAAGTGAACTCCATTTGATGGCAGTATTGCATGCAGTACAGTTTGATCAGTATAGTCTAGAAGCAGTGCAAATTAGATTATTGTAAATTTGACTGAATAATAAACTTTAAGAATTACTTTTAATGTGTTAATATGAGATTATTTTCTATCAGACAATATCTTTTCTATTCTCCACTATAAAAAGCATAACATTATTATTATTATTATTATTATTATTATTATTATTATTATATTTTATAAGGGATTATTTTATTGATATATGATGATTGATAAGTGATGATAAATATAAATTCATTTGACTTATAAATTTGACTCAATAATAAGCATTTTAAAAAATCTGTTTTGCTTTAATGTGACATGTTTCGGTTTGATATTACATGTTCCATGCATATCGCCACTATAAATAAAAGTGATTTTTTGAAGGATTTGACTTGTGGCCCTTCACTTGCTTTGCAAAACTTGATGTGGCCATCGGGTCTAAACAGTTTGCCCACCACTGTGTTATGCCATTTTATAGACAGTCATTGTTAGGGTACTCTTTAAAATCTGGAAGAATTAACAACTTATATCAAATGATATATCATCATCGTTCAATATGGAAAATAATAATCGATATTGCATTTTTGCCACATCGCCCAGCCATAAACCTAAGTTGCATTTATTTAACAACCTCTTTCAACCAAAGTTCTTCTACAGGATGCCAGATTGAGTTCTTTTGGAGTTTAACTGAAGGAAGTATCTTGTACTTCACTGTATTTCACACAGATGGGATCAATGATCCCTTTATCTTCTGGGTTGCTCGAGTGAGGTGGTTGCTATACCTTAAGCATCTTAAAATGAAAAGACATCTACAGAATGAGCGATAATAGTGAAAGCTGACGCACGTCTCTCACGTTAGCCATAAACCTCCCTCTCGGTTAAATGCATCGATTCCGCTTGTAAGCACAACTCCAAAAAATCATTACCATCTTGATGACGGATGATCTTTTTTTCGCGGAGAAATGTTGCCGCTGTCGGATGTACCCTTTCGTCCTTGATAGACAAAGCGTGTCTGACATCACGATAGGTTGATTGATGACGGCGTGTTTGTCAATCCCCCATAACTTTAGCTGAAATGTAAGCGCTTCTTCCGAAGAGGATGGATTGGATATTCATTTTCATTTTTACTGCTTTAACAGCTCGTGATAATTTGTGGCCTCACATTTAGCTGCTGGACAGGACGCTTGTTTGATGTAATGGCCTAACAGACCATATAATGGATTACTAAACTATCTCTGCTGGAGAACATGGCAGCGCTTCAAACAGCCATCTGTATTTCTGTGGCGATACACACGCAGTTGTGTTTAAAACTTATTTGGCTTTTTGTAAACTTCAGTTTGTGTGGAGCGATCGAAGGTCAGGCTGGTTTGATTGTGTCCTCTGTCAGTTGTTTGGTGATTTACTCTCAGCTGGCCTTCCAAGGGGCGTCACAGTGTCTCAGTGGTTAGCGCTGTCGCCTTACAGTGGGAAAGTCTCTGGATCGAGTCCCGACTGGACCAGTTGGCATTTCTGTGTGCAGTTTGCATGTTCTCCCAGTGTTGGCGGTGGTTTCCTCCGGGTGCTCTGGTTTCCCCCATAGTCCAAAGACACGCGCTATAGGTCAATTGAAAAAACTAAATTGACTGTAGTGTGTGTGTATGTGAGAGTGTATGTGTATTTTCTAGTACTGGGTTACGGCTGGAAGGGCATCCGCTGTAAAAAAAAAAACAAATGCTGAAATAGGTAACGATTAATTCCACTGTAGCGACCCCTGATAAATAAGGGGCTAAGCTAAAGAAAAATTAATGAATTAACTTTCTTACTTAGTTTTTTTTGTTTGTTTCTTGTTTGTTTCTTTCTTATTCACGCACTCTCTTTCTTTCTTTCTTTCTTTCTTTTTTTCTTTCTTTCTTTCTTTCTTTCTTTCTTTCTTTCTTTCTTTCTTTCTTTCTTTCTTTCTTTCCTCTGTATATGAGCATCAAAGAATGTTTTAAAACCTTCTTTAAATCTTAAACTTGGAGATTCTAGATCACAAAACCAGTCAAAAGTGTCAATTTTCGGAAATTTGTACTTTATAAGAGCTAAATAAAAAAGTTTTACATTTATGTGTGGTTTGCTTGTCAGTTTTTGGTCAATTTATAACTTAAAATAAAACAAAACAAATAAAAATAAATGTTGATATAAAAGCTTTATTTTTTGGTTTGTAATAGTCATTGTAAGAACCCAGTCTGGACAACTTTAAAAGCAAAGTAATAAATAAATATAATAATAAATTAACCCCGAGAAAACGCACGTGAACAGGGAGAACATGCAAACTCCACACAGAAATGCCAACTGACCCTGCCGGGGCTCGAACCAGTGACCTTCTTGCTGTGAGGCGACTGTGTTACTCACTGCGCCATTGTGCTGCCCCATATATATGTTTGTTTTGACATAAAATTAATGTATCAATATAATTTTGACTCAAATTTGATACAATGTATTTGTGGCATGTATTTTTTATATTTTTGGCTTTTTATACTGAACAGATTAATATTTTGATGAGTTTTGATGATAAAATAAAGTTTTTGTTGAAAAATTTGGATTTATGATTTCATTTATTATCCTAAATAAATAAATGTAGAAAGTTACATGTGAATAGATCATATTGATGCAGTATTTAAAATAAATGTAAAAAAAAATATTAAACAAATATAATTATTTAGCAATTTAATTGGGTATTTATTTATTTAGATTCACAGACATGTATTTTTATATTATTGTAAAATATTATACTAAAACTCATAAAGGTTTGGAGCCACTTGAGGGTGTGTAAATCACCTTCAAGTAAAAAAGAATTACTTTTTTTATGCTTAAGTGAACTATTATTTTAATCTCTTAAAAGAATCCGATCAAACTTACAAGTTTGATATGCAAAGCAAATTTCTGAATCCCCAATTTACTAAAAAGGCAGCCCACAACACTACCTATACACTTTTAATTATTATTGTAAGTTACAAACTTCTTAACTGTAATATAAACTGTATTTTACAGAACAGTTATGCAGTCTACTACTGTATTTTTAAGTTGCATTATGAAAACTATTGTATATTTTACAGTAAAGATATACAGTACTCTAATTACATATACAGCAAGATAAACGGTGCTGTAAATACAAATACAGGATCATTGTTAAAATTGATTTACAGTAAGTTACTGTAGATTCCACTGGAAATTGTTAACTAAGTTAACTACAAGCAAGTCAGCATTCACACCTTCAGTTTTAACTGTATATATTATTCATATAATACATATACTGTTAATAATCTGTGTGATGAAATATAGAAGACCATATTTACATCCTGCATTGCTTTTTTTTGCGTCAGGACGAGCTGTAAATGTGCCGGATCTGTGCTTTATGATAATCAGCTTTTGACAAACACTGAGTTTAAACCCCTACATCACGCTGAGCTGGAAAAATGTGCACATGAAAAGCAGATGTATTTTTAATAAGGGTCCGAAAGCTCAAGTCAGCATTCGGAATGACCTCCGGATTCATTATACGAGGCTCGTAACTTCAGATATATATATATATATATATATATATATATATATATATATATATATATATATATATATATATATATATATATATATATATATATTTATATTCCACTTTTATCCTTTGATCCAGTGGCCTCATCTCATTTTGGCTTTGATTGCAGAGACTTTTGTGACATTTAAGGCTCTCGTTCACGCACACAAAAGCAGGAGGTAATGGATCGTGCAGATTTATGAGATTTGAAGCGGATTTGAGGAGCTGGAGATCTACATCAGGGTTAATAACTCTCTGACGTCCCTGTGAGATCAATTATTCTGACAGATGTCGGAGAATCTGTGTTTTTTTGTGTGTCTGAGGTGCAAATATAAATTATGCGTATAACTGCATATATCTGAATTTAGTTTAATGCATTGTGACTATTCTCTTCTGAGGAGACTTTACATTCTTGGGACATCACTGTGGAGATTTAGGGAATATTCACTCAAAAATGAACATTTCCTCAGCATTTATTTCACAAGCCGTATCATCCTGCAGCGCAAGACCGGTTACTCACTGAAGCAAAGCAGAGTTGAGCCTGGTCAGTATCTGAATGGAAGATCGCATGGGAAAACTAGGTTGCTGTTGGAAGTGGTGTTAGTGAGGCCAGCAGGTAGCAGTTAACCTGTGGTCAATGTGAGTCCAAATGCCCCAGTATAGTGAAGGGGACACTATACTGTCAGTGAGCGCCGTCTTTCAGATTAGATGTTAAACTGAGGTCCTGACTCTCTGTGGTCATAAAAAATCCCATGGCATTTCTCGTAATGAGCAGGAGTGTAATCTCAGTGTCCTGGCTAAATTTCCTCTATCTGTCTTTACCGATCATGGCCTCCCAATCATCCCCATCCACCGAGCTGGCTTGACCACTGTCACTTCACTAATAGCTGGTGTGTGGTGAGCGCACTGGTGCTATTGTTCTGTGGCTGCCATTGCCATCCAAGTGGATGCTACACACTGGTGGTGGTGTGGAGAGACCCCTCCCCTCATCATTGTGAAGAGCTTTGGCTCAATAGCCATACACAATAAATGCACTATATAAATACAGATGGGGCCTAGAAATGTGCGTCTCAGGGAACAGAATGCCATGACTAACTATGGTTAGCCGCAGTACTCAGGGAAATTCTCTGACTTAGAAAATATATTACCAGTAGGGGCAGCCGAGCTTCATTTTCAGTATTGGTCAATTCTAAAGGCGGAGAACTCGATGTTGCGGGTGGCTGTATCTCCTTGGAAAGTGGAGGTGTTTTCTCCTTGTTTTGCCCATATTTGCTAAAATCTATTACAATGCTGCGCCTGGGATAACTGTTTAAACAGCATTCATTTTCCTTCGGCTTAGTCTCTTTTATTCATCAGAGGTCGCCACAGTGGAATGAATCGCCAACTTATCTAGCATATGTTTTACACAGCAGATGCCCTTCCAGCTGCAAACCAGTACTGGGAAACAACCATACACTCTCATTCCCACACACACACACTCATACACTACGACCAATTTAGTTTATTCAATTCACCTATAGCGCTTGTCGTTGCACTGGGGGGAAAACAGAGCGTCCGGAGGAAACCCACACCAACATGGGTAGAACATGCAAACTCTACAAAGAAATGCCAATTAGCCCAGCCGGTACTCGAACCAGCGACCTTCTTGCTGTGAGGCGGCAGTGCTAACCAAATGGATGTCATGGTGACTTTCATTTGACCTTCCTAAAAGTGAACGCACACCAGAATACATTTCAATTTATTTATCAATAATTATGGCTCACATATGAGGATTTTTAAAGTGTTCAGTTAAGGTAAACATGTTTACTCAGAGTTTACTGTCAGGGTTGGGTCGGGGTAGATATTAATAAAACACAATGTAATGGGCATTTTAATAAATAATACGAATAACACTCTGTAAAATGACTGTTTTTACTCTACAACGAGGGTTTAATTTAGGGTTGGGGTACACCTTAATAAAACACAATTAATGGGTAATTTAATAAATACTGTAAACAATTCTCATTAACCTCTGGCCGTAGCTCCATCCCTTTTAGTAACATCCCTTTTTCATGCCTGTTTTGTGCATATACACCACATTTATAAATAAGACCCTTAGATGTTTAGACTGACCTTCTGGTCACCTGTTTGTTCTTTCTAAAACCGCAGCTGGGTTTTCTACGTGCAAATCAGTATTTGCAGCAGTTACACACAAATATTCAGTATAAAAAAAACCAAGGGCCTTGATTTTAGCACCTGTCGTTTTAATCCTATTTGTTTATGAAATGTGGGTGTTATGCAGTCAAAGCAGAGTGGATTTTTGAATAAAACAACGGATAAATATTAGCCCTGATTCTATTATTTAACCTTAAGTTTTCCTTTTGATGAACAATTGCAAAGACACATTTTGTTTTTGTTTCTGATTTAGAGTTATGTGTTCTTCAAAATACAACTAGTAATGCATTAAGAGTAAAACATGCCTTACGAGTTTGAAATGCTCCAATTATGCCTTTACAAAGTTACATAGTCAGTTAATCAGAAATCATTTAAACAGTAGTTGAAGTCAGAATTATTAGATTATTAATTATTTTACTGCAAATGTCAAATCCATAACGCTGGAATTGCTTATATTTATTATATAACACTGTTCCTTAGTTAGAACCTCTGCAAGCAAACATGCCACAATTTCCTGAATTTAAATAATTTACACTATATAAACATGTTATTTTTTGTGTGTGCTTTTGATAAAACTTTGTGTGTACTTGACAGCTGAGGTGAACCTTACTTTAATGCTAGTTTAAACTAACTCAATACTCATAATTTATTGAGAGTATCCTAAGTTTTTTTGCTGGTACTTATCAATTCTTGTAGGAACATGAATCATCTGCTGCCTTTAGTTAGGATTTGCTAAAAAATTATTGGTGCGCTCTGCTTAAGTCTAACAAAAAATTTAAGAGCAACGAATGCTAAGAAAGATTTGGAGTATTACAGAAGTCGACTCTCACCTAGATTTAGTTTGAAGCATTGCCATCTGGAAGAAGATTTAAAAGCAATAAATGTTCATTAAGTAAATTCGATAACACTATTTTAATATAGAATTCACATTATTAACAAACCATAAACACAACTTAGAGTTTTATCTCAATAATTAGTAAGGCAGTAGTTGGGTTTGGGTATGGTTAGGCATGTAGAATATAAGATCACACTTTATACGTGCTAATAAACAGTTAATATCTTAATATTAAGCAGGTAATAAGCCAGGAGTAAATGTGTGAATTGTTACTTAAACTAAAGTGTTAACATAACATTTATTACAAACTATTTTATTGTATTTAATTTTTTACAATTTAATAGCAAGATGTTTTAATTATTTAAAAAAGCAATATATTTAAATAAATAATAAATAATTTACAAATCTACAAAAAATATGGTTTACAAATTTTATATAATTTATAAAATAGAATTTACAAATTGGATAGTTTTTGTATGGGATTTATTCTGAAGCATGTTGTTTTGAGTTTTTTGTTTTTTTGATTGCTGATTGTATGATTCTACTGCCCTACTTTAGTTGCCCTTCACTAATTTTTGCTGCTTGTTCAAACTACTTATTTAAAACGAGCTGAATAAACACAATTTTGGAGTTATTTTTAGGATAACTTAATTGTTTTATGTACAATCTACTTAAATCCACTTTTAAAAACAATGAAGTTATCGATTTGTGTTGGGACGACATGGAGGAAATACGTGGAACCCAGCATTACTCGCATATACAGTGTTTGTGGGTGTAATAAAGTTGTTAAACTCCATCTGTGCAGCACTTCTTGACTGTTCCCTCAGAAATTTGTTTTTAATCCAAATTTATAACCAATAAGGCTTTAAAAGGCAGAACAATGTTTTATTTTTCTGCTGCTAAGGGTGTCTGAGGCACTTGCTGTAAAGGCTCTGCCCTCTTCTGGAAAGGGGGTGGGGAGCAGCACCTCATTTGCATTTAAAGAGACACAAAAGCAGCATGTTTTTGATTCCACCAAAAATGTGGCATTTATTGCATGGTGAAACACGCTTATTTTGAAGTCTTTTATTAAATATAGTTAAAAGGAGTGTTATGGGACCCCGTTAAATGTTTTAAATATGAGCTTCTGCATTTATTTCTCTTAAGGAGTAATCAATGCATTGCTGCAATCTTCCTAAAGCTTTGTGAGAGAGTTGTCCTTCATCTTTCATTTACATCTGTCAGGTGTGTTTACCGCATTGAGGACAGATGTGTTGGAGAAAACAGAGAATCCAGGTCAAGCCATCAATCCCTATTTGAATTTTACCAAGATCTTACAACCCAAGGCCAAGACATGTCCTGGTTACGAAAACACGTGATTTTTTAGAATTATGATTATCAAGCCATGGCTATTTCATTCATTCATTCATTCATTGATTTTCTTGTCGGCTTAGTCCCTTTATTAATCCGGGGTCGCCACAGTGGAATGAACCGCCAACTTATCCAGCAAGTTTTTTTACGCAGCGGATGCCCTTCCAGCCGCAACCCAACTCCTGGAAATGGTTATTTCAGAGTTTTTAAAAATTAGCATTAATGTGTTACTAATTACTATGGTACTTTCCAAAGTTTCAAATACTTTCAACTTGCAAGTACTGTAAAATTACATGAAAAAAATTAAGCTGCGTCCCAAATCGCATACTTATGCACTATTCTATGCTATTTGGTAGTGTAAATAATGTAAGTAGTGTGTTTACACTAAAAACTCTAAAAATAATAAGTGCACTTTAATTACCCGGATGATGCACTCATTCAGCAGCTAAAATGAAGTGGGTAATGATGGACACTTCGCGCACTCAACGACCGCAGGTATGCTTAGGTAGTGGAAGGGGCGGAGCTATCGGACGCACATGTTGAATAACTTTATTTATTTTGGATGGTAAAAGCAAAATTCTCCTACGAGAGTGATTATAGCGCCTCCCGATGGTGAATGCGGCAATACTCACTGCAGGTATTATTTGATAATTCGGTCATTTATTTCACTGATTTGGCAACCGTCAAACGTCATTAGGGAAACGGTTTGAATTTCCGTTTGGTAAAAAAACGTTGTTGCATTTGGGACGACACTACATACATATACTATCCTGTTGAGTGTGTAAGTGCATAAGTACATAGTGCATGAGTGCATAGTGTGCCATTTGGTACGCAGCTTTAGATTACAGGTTTCAGCACGTATAGTGAGACAACATGGCATGAAAATAGCCGTTTTTTACCATTAAAATGACTACAGTTTTCAACACTTTAAATATGCAGTGTGTGAACGGCTTTTGAGAGTATTTCTTAGTGATGAATGATCTGCCAGAGATGTTACTGTGCAAGAACAGTAGCAGAGAATCCAGCTGTGTGGGATAGATTTACATGGCTCCCGGCTCTGCTCTTTATCTCTCTCTGGAGTGTGTGCATGTGCGCGCGTGTGTGTGTGTCTGTGTGTGTCCAGGTGTTGTGTTTTGGCAGACACACTGAACAGATGCTGCACTGTGTGCCTCTGCATTCTGTCATTTCACCCTGCCCTTGAGTTAGCAAATTAGCAAATTTCACACATCTCCTCTCAGGCCATTTGTGTGACTGTCCTAGTGTTTGTGTGTGTATTACTCTTTGCTAAAACGCTCCTCCTGCAACAATTAGCTTCATGCTTTCTAGTTGTGTTGCTGTCTGATATATGACGCTAGCTGAGTGGCATCTTAATGACATGTATTAATCAAAATCTAACCCATAAAGCGTTTGCATGTGATTTGAGGATTAGCATTTGATTCACACTTACTAAACGCTTAGGAACAAGCAAAGCACATGCTAATAAACGTCAGAAAGCAGCTGTGCTACACTCAAGACACCTTCATTCTGTTCACATCTTCAATCTCATCAGTAAGTCTATTTATATGCTGGTGTGTGTGTGTGTAGTGTAATGATGACAAACTGCTTGAGATTAGTGACATCACTGCATTATACATTATTTATCTCAACGTGCTCGTGTGAAATAGTGAGTGTGTCTGTCTGTCTGTCCATCCATCCGTCCGTCTGTCTGTCTGTTTTGTCTATCTATCTATCAATCCATCCATCATATCTATCTGTTTTTGTCCATCCATCCATCCATCCATCCATCCATCCATCCATCCATCCATCCATCCATCCATCCATCCATCCATCCATCTATCCAGTTTGCCATCTATTTATCTTTTTATCTATACATCTGTCTGTCTGTCTGTCTTTCCTTCTTTTGAACCTTTCTTACCTTCTGTCTTTCCTTCTCTGTCTGTCTGTCTGTCTGTCTGTCTGTCTGTCTGTCTGTCTCTATCAGTCTTTCTATTTGTGTCTGTTTTGTCTATCCGTCTGTTCATCTCCCTTCCTTCCTTTCATCCTACCTTCCCAGTATCTGTCTATCTGTCTGTTTTGTCTATTCATCCTTCCATCTGTCCATCTGACCATCCCCCCTTTCTTTCTTTCTTCCTTCCTTCCTTCCACCCTTTCATCTGTCCCTCCGTCCATCCGTCTGTCTGTCTGGCTGTTTTGTCTATCAATCTACCCACCCATATCTACCTGTTTTTATCTATCCATTCATCCATCCATCCATTCGTCCGTTCGTCCATCCGTCCGTATCTATCAGTCTGTCTGTCCGTCCATATCTATCAGTCTGTCTGTTTTGTTTATCCGTCTGTTCATCCCTCCTTTCTTCCTTTCATCCTACCTTCCCCATCTATGTCTATCTGTCTGTTTTTCTATCTGTTTTGCCCATCCATCATGTCTATTTTTTTTGTCCTTCCATCCATCCATCCGTCCATCCATCCATCTGTCTGTCTGTCTGTCTTGTCTATCCATCTATCTCTCTTTCCGTTAGTCTATCTATCTATCTATCTATCTATCTATCTATCTATCTATCTATCTATCTATCTATCTATCTATCTATCTATCTATCTATCTATCTATCTGTCTGTCTGTCTGTCTGTCTGTCTGTCTGTCTGTCTGTCTGTCTGTCTGTCTGTCTGTCTGTCTGTCTGTCTGTCTGTCTGTCTGTCTGTCTGTCTGTCTGTCTATCTATTATCTGTCTATCTGTCCGTCCGTCCGTCCATCTGTCATATCTTGGTCAGAATAACATAATGTGTAACAGAACTGTACTGTACAGTAGTAAGTAAATATAATATAAGTAAATATAAATATAATTTTAAATATGATGTATATTTAAACCTATAAATTAGAGCTAAAGTTAATGATTTTTGTCTGTTTGGTTGATGTTTATATGCCAGAGTCTACTAAAGTAATAACAAAATGATGTGGAAAACTACATTCAGCATTTAAACAGAGCATTAAACTGTATTTGTGGTGAGGTGATCTGCCAGGCCAGTTTGATAGGTCTTGAGACTAGAACCTGTTTGCAATATCTGCAGAAGGATTTAGACTTGCTCTGCACTTAATTAATGAAGTTAATGACCCCTTCATTATTGTGCAACGAATTCTCATATAGAGAAAACTACAGTCTTATTTCCTGCAGATACAGTACTAAAACATACATAGTTATCTTGTCGGCGCAGGAAGCTGCATGTTTTCGCCTGCTCGACTTTTACGTCTTCCAAAGCAAAAGAGAAGAAAATTAAAAACCAGGCGGCCAAACTCAAGAGAGATAAGTTTTCTTACTCTGCTCTGTGCAGGAAGCAATTGGGTCTGTGTTTGGACGTGTGCCAGTCTGTGGGAGAAGAAACGGGTGCAGTTCATCAGAGCGGTGATTCTGCGGTGAATAAGAGCATCCGTCCGTTGCCAGGCGACGGTTCAGCTCGCTCCATCATCAGCAGCAGCTCTGGAGACGCGTGCAGAAACGCTCTTATTGATGGCTCTGTACGCCCGTCTAATCTCTCGACTGACACAGTGGGTTTAAATAACCACCAGAGAAATGAGGACAGGCGTCTGTGACAACACGCGCGGCTGTGCCCCACTGGCAGAAGAGTCAATTAAAGTTGAGCAACTTCTGGATGCCAGTTAAAAGTCAAAAGTGACGTGAATAGAAGCCAATTACTAACCAAATCATTTGTGTCTTCCAGATGCTGAGGGCACCTGTTGACTCCGGAGGCGGCACCATGGAAACAAGATGCTGCCCAAATGTGGATTCATCCAAATACCAACTCTGGTATACCACGGAATATTATATTATATTATATTATATTATATTATATTATATTATATTATATTATATTATATTATATTATATTATATTAATTAAATTGTATTATATTATATTATATTAATTAAATTGTATTATATTATATTACATTATATTATACTATGTTATATTATATTATATTATATTATATTATATTACATTATATTATATTTAATTCATTAAATTGTATTATATTATATTATATTAATTAAATGATACTATATTATATTATATTATATTATATTATATTATACTAATATTATATTATATTATATTGTGTTATATTGTGTTATATTGTGTTATATTATATTATATAATTAATTATATTATGTTATGTTAAACTATATTACATTATATTATATTGTGTTATATTATATTAATTATATCATACTATATTATATTATATTATATTATATTATATTATATTAATTTATATTATATTATATTATTTATATTATATTATATTATATTATATTATATTATACTATGTTATATTATATTATATTATATTATATTATATTGTGTTATATTGTGTTATATTATATTATATAATTTATTATATTATGTTATGTTAAATTATATTACATTATATTATATTGTGTTATATTATATTAATTATATCATACTATATTATATTATATTATATTATATTATATTATATTATATTATATTATATTATATTGTATTATATTTTATTAATTTATATTATATTATATTATATTATATTATATTATATTATATTATATTTTATTATATTATATTTTATTATATTATATTATGCTGTAAAAAAGGCAGTGTTTCACTCAATTCATTCATGTTGTCCCAACGCAAATTAAGTTAACTTAACCAATTCATGTGGACTGAACGTAAATTCAAGGTGTCCCAAAAAACTCAAGAGTTGTGCTGTTTCAGCTCAATAGTTTTAGTTTTTCTGAGCGTGTATATTATATAACATAATTAACTATCTTTTTTATTTCACAATGTTGTTACACTTAAAATTGAAATTACTTTATTGGTATTGATGGTTCTATGAATCTTTAAAGTTTCTTTATTTTCATTTAAAGGGATAGTTATTTCTCCATATATTATTTCTTATACAATATATTATTTCAACATCAGTCAAAAAGTCAACAGAGCAGATATCAACCTCCTATTATGCAATTCACAACCATAAATTCAAGAGTTCATACTTATCTGATGATTGATAATAAAGCATGTTCGGCATGCTGTCCCGGGAGAGAGCTCTAAGCCCAGGCTCCCTACTGTTTCTTTGGGAGGCAGGGTAATCTGAGCTCAGGTAAGTCTCGAGAGCTCCCTGAATTCGATCGTCCGGCTTGTTCCTTGATTTTTAGGAGTTTCATGGTGGAATGAACCACCCCAGCCGGCACTCAAACCAGCAACCTTTTTCTTGTGAGGAAAGAGGTGAAGGAGGAGGTACGTCCATCGACGTACACGATGAGCTAACTGGACAAACTGGTTTCAGCGGGAAAGCTCTTCACATGGAGGTAAGCAGTCTGCTGGTTAGCGCGAAAAGAAACGGCGTCATACCACCCCGTAGCGTTTGTTTAAAAAAAATGAAATGCAGCCATACATACCCCTGGCTACACACTGAACTCAATTAAGTTGACTGAACTAAAATAATTGAGTAAACTCGTTGCCTCAATATAATTGAGTGATGGAGTCTCCCAAAACTTGCATATTTAAGTTTATTTAACTTGCCGGTTTTGTAGACTATACTTACATTGTTCAGTTCACCAAACTTAGTACTAATATGTATATATATATATTGAAAAATGAAAAAAATGTTTAAATAAATTTGAAGCAAAAAATAAGCAGCCATTTATTCATATTATGATGAATAATTATGCCTAAAGCCATTTGTTTTCTGATTTAAAAAAAGACCTTGCACTTAAAAGGTTGGACATATTAGAATTTTACAGTCAAGACTACATTTGTGAAAATATCCTATTTGTTTAAAGGATTAATTTTAATCTCAAACACTTGAAATCTTAAGTTTATGCATTTTCATGGTACATAAGTCAAATGAACTCATGTTATTTATTGTTATTATAGTGATAGGACCAAAATGCTAAAGTTCAAGTTATGTTCTGTCAACTTTACTTAATTGTTTAAGTAAAGGCAACATTAGGGTGTACAGTGCATAATTTGAGGTCTCCAGAAACGTCCACCGGACTACGTTTTCAGAATGAGCCTGTGTTGCTTTTTTATATACTGTAGAGATCATTTTGTACCATGCAAAGACTTTATACGTGCAAAAAATCTTCTTGTAACCTTAGATGTCAACACAAAATTCTAGCTCTGACTCTTCTAGAATATTTTATGTGATGTTTCTCGATCTCATTACGTATGCTGCGCACACACAGTGGTGCTTGGCCCCATTTTGCCACCGTTAAGATGGTCCGTTGAGTGCAACGGTTTCACTTTAACTAATCTGCTAAAATGATCTCAGCAATGCATGCTGGATGAATGCTGCAAATCTCATTATCATTCTCGCATCATTCCTTTGCAAACTCAAGCTGCCTGAAGAAGCATGTTCATAAAGGGAGAAAATGCGCCACTGTACTCATCTGAAATTCTAATTCACCCTCTACGAATTATTTGAGGCCCAAATTCTCAATTAATTTTATCCACAGCGTATAATATATGTGCTGCATACAGCTTTCGGCGAAATACAAGAGCAGGAACTGCCTGAAAGGGAATTTCGCAGTCGTGTGCATGTGAGCTTGTGCCTGGATTAGCATTTCAAATTGAGTTATGTGCTTAAACAAGCAGTGGAGTCGCTCCTGGTGCTCTTTTCAAGACAATGCTTGTGTTATTTGTCTTAAAACTGCAGTTGGGATGTTTTCACTGCAGTATTAGTTCAACAATGAGTCATGAAGTATAGTTTAGCGTGCTGATTTTGCATGTTTTTGTTTTCTTTGGCAGTTTCCTGTTCGATTCCCTATTGAAATAAGACATTTTGTAATTGTAAATACATGTTTGATTATCTGTCTCTCCTTGACACCCGTTACAGTAGTGCTTAATTTGGGCGAATCAAATTTCATGTCCTGCAAGATTAATAACGGCTGGTAGGATCTCCGGCTTCTGCAGGCCTAACAACCCGCCACACTGTCACAGCATTAACGAGGCATCAAAGATGGTGTTTTAATGGCCACTCGCCGGCCAGCCGTCCTTACAGCACTCACTGATGTCACGCCATTATTGTTGTTTGTTATTAAGCAGTTTTATATACGAGAGAGAGAGAGAGAGAGAGAGAGAGAAAGAGAGGGAATACTTTAATTGAATTTCTGTTCAAATCACAGAGTGCTGTGCTGAGGGGGCTCAAATTTATGCAGATTACTGTGCATGAGAAGATGCTACACATGCACACACACATATGCACATGCACACGCACACACATGCGTGCTTACACATATACATGCACACATACATATTGAGGCGCACATAGTCACAAACATACACACGCACACGCACACGCACACAAACATACTATACACACACACTCACACATACAGTCACATGCACAAACACATATGCACGCAAACACATACACACACATTCATGCATACGCGTGCACACACACACATTTGCACATGCACATACACACACATGCATGCTCACACATATACTTGCACACACACACACATGGACACACACAGTCACACATGCACACATATGCACACAAACACATACCATACACACACACTCACACATACTGTCACATGCACAAACACAAACACAAACGCACTCACACACATACACACACATTCATGCATATGCATGCACTGACACACACACACACACACACACACACACACATTTGCACATGCACATACACACACATGCATGCTCACACATATACATGCACACACACACACACACACGGACACACACAGTCACAAACACACACATGCACATATGCGCACACAAACACATACCATACACACACACTCACACATACAGTCACATGCACAAACACAAATGCACTCACACACATACACACACATTCATGCATACGCATGCACACACACACACACACACATATGCACATGCACACGCACACACATACATGCTAACACATATACATGCACACACACACACACATACGGACGCACACAGTCACAAACATACACATGCACACATACGCACACAAACACATACCATACACACACACTCACACATACGGTCACATGCACACAAACACATACTGTATGCACTCACACACCTACACACGTTCATGCACACGCATTCACACACACACACACACACACACACACACACACACACACACACACACACATGCATGCTCACACATATACATGCACACATACAGATACATACCAAGGCACACATAGTCACAAACATACATGTGCACACATACGCACACAAACACATAGCATACACACATTCACACATACGGTCTCATGCACACCCATACGCACTCACACACACAAGCACACGCATTCACACACACAAACGCAAGCATGCACACATGCTCACATGCACACACACATGCTCACACATATACTGTAGATGCACACACGCACAAACATACTGATGCACATACTGTATAGTCACAAACATACATACGCACACAAACATATACTAAATACACACAAACAAACATATACCATACCCACACACACACACACACACACACACACATATACCATACACACACATACACACACACACACACACACACACACACACTCACACTTACGGTCACATGCACAAACACATACACATGTTCGTGCACACGCATGCACACATGCACATACACACACACATATGCACATGCACACACATTTGTGTTTACACATATACATGCACACATCCGGACGCACACATACGCACACATATGCACACAAACACATACCATACACACACGTTCATGTACACGCATGCACACACATACAAACACACACAGATACACCGGCTTACTCAAACACACACACACACACACACACACACACACACACACACACACACACACACACACACACACACACACACACACACACAGCATTCACATAGAATTCCTGCATGTGAAGCTTCAATAATGTAACGGAGTGAATATTCATGTCTCTATTAAATGTTGATGTGCGATGTGATGTGAATATGTGTGTATATACTGTATGTTAGCTTCAGGGAAAATGAGGTCAAACACTCTTCTCTGTGTGTGTTTAATAGTGAATCAGATTAAATGTGTGTGTTTTTTTTGAGACGATGTTCAGCAGAAGGGTTGTGGGTTTTACATTGGCTGCAGTTTCTTTCTTCTTTCATCTGTTTTTTATTGTATCTGAACTGCTAATCAAGACTTATACTTATTCTTGTAGGCCCAGATTCACAAACAGGGCTTAGTTTAAACCATAGACTGATTTCACAGGGCCACCATTTTAAAAGCGAAATCGAGGCTGTTGTGGAAAGAAACCCAGAAGTATTGCCTGGAATCACACAGAAACGTTTTGTACCTTTCTGTTTATCTTTTTAGCGAAAAGAAAGTGACACACATTTATCATTTCACCGCCTTCCGAGTGACCCGAAGGTCCGCTCTGAATGAGTAGTAAAAATAAAAAGGCATATTGGACCTCATTTTCAGCTAAGTTAAGGGAAATTATGCTAGTTAGCTAACATTTTCTTTCCTAAACACACGTTTTTAGATGTCAATTATCAAAGTCAAGTTATTGAACTGATTCTTTCATTAAATTAGACTTATCACAATAGCGAATTTTGGTACTGAAATAAATTTTCCACTAACATTTAAGCTCCGCTGAGCGCATTCTTAAACATTACTGATTTGCCATAGTATTCACAAGTGCTCAGCAGAAATTACTGTGATTGGCCGTGAAGGTCATCAGTTCTCTGTACTTCACCGATGTTTACAGAGTACAAACACATATATGCGATCCAGTTGGCATTTCTGTGTGGAGTTTGCATGTTCTCCTCGTGTTGATGTGGGTTTCCTGTGTGAACTCCAGTTTTCCCCACAGTCCAAAGACATGCGCTATAGGTGAATGGGATAAACAAAAATGTCCGTAGTGTATGAAGTGTGTGTGTGTGTGTGTGTGTGTGTGTGTGTGTGTGTGTGTGTGTGTGTATGTGTATGTGTGTGTGTGTGTGTGTGTGTGTGTGTGTGTATGTGTGTGTGTGTGTGTGTGTCTGTGTGTGTGTGTGTGTGTGAGTGTGAGCGTGTATGGGTGTTTCCCATTACTTGGTTGCGGCTGGAAGGACATCCATTGTGTAAAATATGCTGGAATAGTTGATGGTTCATTCCGCTGTGGCGACCCCTAATAAGTGACTAAGTGACTAAGCCAAAGGAAAATTAACATATGTGTGGAGCTTTAAACTCACAGTATCTTCCACTCTGTAATCTTACTGTAAACATTATTTTAGTTGTTTCTGACAGGAAGCTGAGCTGTGTGAATAAAGGTGGTTTGTAAGTCAACTGCTGTGTTACGCCTGAGGGATGTAGAAGTGTAAAGATAATATGATTGGCCCATTTAAGCCGTCCTCGCTTTCCCCTTTTTATGTAAATGAATGCAGACGCCACTTACGGCTCTTCATTAAGTCATTAGCAATGGTTTGCTGATTCACATTGTTATTTGCTGTGTTTGATTGCCAGTAAACATAACCTTTCCTGCACTGCAGCCGCTAATGGATCATTTTGGCTTCTCCGATTTCTGGCAGTTAGGCCTAAAATGGAGCTTTGTTTGCAGAGGGTTGTTAAAAAGATTTCTCTTTTAGATTGTTCTTTATACATTTTTGAGTATTAATTGTCCTATCAGATCAGATTCTGAATTTTTATCAAGACATAGAGTGTCTGCATGGTCATATTTCTTTTTGTGGGATCAACATTTCAATTGGTAACTTTAGGTTTTGACCAATATTTTATTTGATTTTATTTGATTTTATTTCATTTCATTTCATTTCATTTCATTTCATTTCATTTTATTTTATTTTATTTTTTTTTATTTTATTTTATTTTATTTATTTATTTTATTTTATTTTGTTTTATTTTATTGTTTATTTATTTATTTATTATTGTTTATTTATTTATTGTTTATTTATTTTTGTTTATTTAATTTGTTACACCTACACTGTAAAAAAAAAGTTAACAACTCAAAATTTTAAGGGAACTTGCTGCAGAGCTTTTAAAGTTGACCCAACTTTCAACCCAATTACCAAGATCACTATTTGGTTTTATTTATTATTTTTAAAATTTACTTATTTGTTTATTTATTTTATTTTATTAGCACTGTTTATGCCAACCCAAGCTCATTCTGGAAACGTAGCCCCGCGGACATTTCTAGAGACTGCGATTTACGTGGCCGGAGGTACGTATGGCCGCGTTTGACTTTTTTTCGAGCGAACGCTATGGGGCGGTGTGACGCCGCTCCTCCTCTTCGCGCTCGCCGGCTGACGGCTCGCCTCCGTGTGGAGGGCTTTCCTGCTGCAACCAGTTTGTCCGCTTAGCTCGCAGCGTTACGTCGGTGGAGCGGAGGCCCGGAGGAGGAGGAGCCGGCCACGGGGACGACCGGGATCGAACCGAGATGAAAAACAGAATCCAAAAAATAAGGGCGAGAACGTGGCGAAATCCGAAAACGCGGTGAAAATCAAAGACAAGGGCTTTTGCTTTTTTTTTCTGGACGGCTTTTGCAAACCGTCGCTTTAAACCGTGGGTTTAGGGAAGGAGGAGGAGGGCGGCCGGGTCGGCCGATTGGCCGGCCGCCCGGTCGATCGTTCAGTTGTTCAGCCAGTCAGTCGGACAGATAGTAGCTCAACAGCGGCCTCCGGTGGCTTTTCCGCGAAAACAAAAACTGCTTGAACACGTACCTCCCGGGACGTATTTCGCGGTCTGCAGAAACGTCCGCGGGGCTACGTTTCCATAATGAGCCCGGGTTGGTTTATGCCAACTAGATACTTTTAGATAATCTTATTCTTTTTATCATTTTTTTATTTTATTTTAGCCACTATGATCCTCATAACCACCTTACAAAAAAAGAAACAAATTAAATGTATTATTTTTTTATAATGTTTATTTTTAAAGGTGCAAATCCACACAACATGAGAAAACATCCACAAGTAAAAAAAAACACAGGCAGTGAAGTTTACAAGTCACAGAAGATCAAGATCACCATTCTTAGTATAAAACATACAGGGATTCCTCATTTTCCCAGTCAGTGATCAGCGACGCGTCTTTGAATATCAGAAAATCAGTCGCTTCTGGTCCACAGAGCAAAGCTGAGAAACAAAAGAGGAGGGAGTCCATTAGTGAGACGTCAAGAGATATATATTTCATCCGCCTGTCTTCCTCACTTCTGCGTTGAGGTAACGAGATCTGAGACTACTTTTCCTTCTCTGTCTCTTTCTCTCTTGCATGTGTGTTTTGTGTGTGTCTCTTTGCTCAGATAAGAGCGGGTTTCCCTGGACGGCGGCCGATCGGGGAGATAAACAGACTGAGAGCAAATGGGATCTGAAGAGAAGTTGTTGAGGAGGCTTTTGTGTGGGAGCGCAGATGGGAAAGAGGTGTCAAAAGTGGCTCTTCACGGCAGACGCAGATCAGAGGCTCAGGAATGAATGCTGGCCTTTACTGGTAATAAGAACAAAACACACTCTCAACGAGAGAAAAAAGCACATCTGAACTGCACACTGATCAAGTTCGGACACTAGTACTACAGTGTCTCCATCAGGACTTTACTATTTAAGAAGATACGGTTGAAGTTTGAATTATTAGCCCCCCTGAATATTATTTCCCCGATTTCTGTTTAACGGAAAGAAGATTATTTTCAACACATTTCAAATTTATTATTAACTCATTTCTAATAACTGATTACTATGGCCAGGAGGAAATGTGGCCAGGACACTGAGATTACACCCCTACTTTTTACGAGAAGTGCCATGGGATTTTTAATGACCACAGAGAGTCAGGACCTGGGTTTAACGTCTCATCCAAAAGAGGGTGCCCACTGACAGTATACTGTCCCCTTCACTATACCGGGGCATTAGGACTCACACAGACCACAGGTTGAGCGCCCCTGCTGGCTTCACTCACACCACTTCCAACAGAAACCTAGTTTTCCCATGTGGTCTCTTATTCAAGTACTGACCAGGCTCAACTCTGTCTAGCTACAGTGAATAACCAGTCTTGGCCTGCAGGATGATATGGCTGTGGACAATTCATTGTATAACAGTGGTTTGTTCTGAAGGCAATTAAAAAATATAATTACTTAAGAGGGCTAATAATATTGGCAGCTAGCTCTATGCAACTCTCACATCATCACCTATTGAACTAAGCTGAGCCTGGTCAGTACCTGGATGGTAGACTACATGGGAAAGCTACAGTAGGTTGCTGCTGGAAGTGGTGTTAGCAAGACCAGCAGGTTGCGCTCAACTTGCTGTCTGTGTGGGTCTTAACACGCCAGTATATTGATGGGGAATCTATACTGAACAGTGAGCGCCATCTTTCGGATGAGACGATAAACCGAGGTCCTGACTCTGTTGTCGTAAAAAATCCTTGGGTTTTACCCTTGCATCCTGGCCAAATTTGCCCACTGGCCTCTGTCCATTATGGCCTCCTAACCATACCCATATTATAATTGACTTCATCACTCTTTCTCCTTTCCACCAGTCAGCTGGTGTGTGGTCTGGCGCAATATGGCTGCCGTCGGATCATCCAGGTTGATGCTGCACACTGGTGGTAGAGAAGGTTCCCCCCCTCAAAAATGTGTAAAGCGCTTTGAGTGTCTAGAAAAATGCAATAAAAATGTAAGGAATTAATAATATTAATAAAATAAAATGGTAAAAAATAAAAAAAAGGTTTTTATTTGAGCAGAAATAAAACAAATAAGACCTTCTTTAGAAGAAAAAATATTTTGAGAAATCCTGTGAAAAATTCCTTACACTTTCTGTAAAGCTCAGGCTTGTAATGAATTATAATATTTTCTATTTATGTATAATGAATCATAATCATGAATAACATGTATTTGCTAAGATAATCATCGATGGCCTTCACTAAGGTTAACAAAAAGTCAAATATCGATAAACTAAATTAAGTTCAATAAAATTGAATATGTTAAGTGATGCATGCAGACATTTATTCCAGCAGAAAGGTGTTTTTGTAAACTAGAATAAAAAATTCAAAACAAGCTTTAAAGTTTGTAAAATAGAATG
The DNA here is from genome assembly GCF_052040795.2 of Danio rerio. Classification (NCBI taxonomy): domain Eukaryota; kingdom Metazoa; phylum Chordata; class Actinopteri; order Cypriniformes; family Danionidae; genus Danio; species Danio rerio. Next base: position 6,632,934 of record NC_141038.1, on the reverse strand, counting down.
TTTAATAAAATACATTTTTTTAATTGTTAAAATTAAATTCAATTGTAATTTTAAATAAATGCAAATAAAATCAAGGTTCTAACTCTTAAATATCAAATGATAAAATAAATAAAATAAATAAATGGATAGATAAATATTTAATTTAATGCATAAATAAAATTAAATAATCAAATTAAATAAAACTAAATTAATTATATAAATGTATCTATAAAAACAAAATAAATAAATAGATAAATAAATGGATAGATAAATTAATCCATAATAAAATGAATTAAAATAAATAAATAAATAAATAAATGTAACTAAATTAAATAAAATTAATTATATAAATGTATCTATAAAAAGAAAACAAACATACGGTATTTTAATGACATTGCATAATGATGTATTGATAATACTGCATAATATTACAAATAAACTAAACTAAACTAAACTATTGCATAATGATGCATAAAAAAAAGAAAGAAAAAAGCATTAAAGTTCAGATTTTTAAGTTGACTCAAGTTAAATCGAGTCAATTAAAGTACTTGGGTTGAAAGTCAACTCAGTATAGCTGTGCATCAAGTTGCCTTACAATTATAAGTTGAGTAAATTATTTTAATTGTTGTTGTGGCTGTATATATAATTCACTGTACTCTACATTTTGCACTCCACTTCACATACCGATAACATTTATATCTTGAATGTAATGTACAGTGGGTCCAGTGAGCCAGAGGAAAGTGTTATACACTGACATATATTCAGATGCATCAGATAGCTGTGCTTTTCCTAAATGTCAGGAGAGGCTTATGAGATGACGGGTAGAACAATTTAGAGACTTGCCAACCTGTAGTTACTCTACTTTTCAAAGGAAATTCTGCCTGTCTTTCAGCTCGGTGCCGGGATCATGGGTTCAGTTCCAGAGGAATGCATGAACTTGAGAAAATCTGCACTTAGATTGTGGCAGTCAGAAGCTTGAGGTCAGTAGTGTGTAGTTTTCAAGGAAATTAAAGCTAGAGTAGGCAATTTTGAGGGGAGGCTTGCAGTTGCAAGCCCACCTTGAATATACAGTTGAAGTGAAAATTTTTCGCCCTCCTGTGAATTTCTTTTTCTTTTTTAAATATTTCCCAAATGATGTTTAACAGAGCAAGGCATTTTTCCAACCCAGGCTCATTATTGATATGTATCCCTATATACATTTCTAGAGATTGCGAAACACATGTTTTTTTTTTTTTTTTTGCAGTTTTTGCAGTTTTTGTTTTCATAAATGGCATATGTCAGGGGTGTCAAACTCAATTCCTGGAGGGCCGAAGCCCTGCACAGTTTAGTTCCAACCCTGCTCCAACACACTTACCTGTAGGTTTCAAACAAGCCTGAAGGACTCAATTAGTTCGATCAGGTGTGTTTAATTAGGGTTGGAACTAAACTGTGCAGAGCTGCAGCCCTTTTGGAACTGAGTTTGACACCTGTGGCATATGTGAATCCAGCAAGCGCGCTCGGATCCACGACAAAACAATCGGTCCGAGATCGCAAATGCACAAATACACAGAGACCCCCGGATGTGGAGTGTGAAAGCACCCTAAAACTAAGCAATTTCAAAATATAGAAACTAATAAAAACTAGTAAATCTGCCTCAAAAAACTAATTAGAACTAACTGAGATTGAAAACAAAAAGTCAAACAAAATAAAAACTAAAACTAATGAAAAATCCAAAACTATTATAACCTTGGTCCCAACACAAATCTTTCAAGTTAACTTAAAATTGTAAAATAAATAAATTTAATAAATAAAATAATTTAAGTGGACTGAACATAAAACAGTCAAGCAGTCGCAGAAAAACTCAAGAATTGTGTTGTTTCAGCTCATTTTAAATACATAATTTAAATAAAAAAGTAATTTTATGACTGTACTGTATGTGGTTGTTTACAGCACCAAAAAAACAAAAACCACCCTGTGTTTGATCACCATTGGACATCCACTTTAAAACAAAATCTGGTTCCTGAAGGCAAACCAGCTGGGAGCCACTGATGTCGGAGAAACAATTGAGATATAAAAGACCTTGTATGTGATTTTTCTTCCCCGCGGGCCAATCCGGGCATGAGTGAGCCTCCCAACACATGCTTTCAGACATCTGAGCCAAAGTCCTAATCACTGTGAAGTGTGTGTAAGTAAGTGGGCATACGTGGGCACGGGTGGGCTGTGACAGTCTGGCCACCCCGCGGTAATGAGAGTCAGGAAGAGGCTGATCAGAGACCAGGAATCACATCATTAGGACCACATTCCCTTGCAGTCGAGAGAAAGAGAAAAAGAGACGGAGCAGTCAGTCACTCGGCTGAACAGATCAAACTCTAATGAGCCTGTCTCTTTGTTCTGCACCCAGGCTTCTGATGCGCACACACACACACACACACAGGCACAGAGAAAGACAAATACTCAAATAACTGTCTATACATGAAGAGACTCTCTGTGCGTCTTTATTTGTCAGAGACTCTGAGCGACGGCAGATTGCATATGCAGAATATTGCTCTACGGAGGCAGCGTTTTAGCATTATAAACGTGCTCCTGAGGCAAAAGGCTGGCAGAAACGGTGTGTTGTTTTCTTGGCCTGATTCTAAAAGCTACATTCAGAAGTACGTACCTTGCCTTCACCGCTGGAGTATTTTAGTGCACAGAACACGTACGCGATTGGGATGCAAACCTGAATGATTGTTTGATAAAGAGTTTGATGTTGGGTTGTTTGGTAAAGAAGTCTTTCATGTTTATGTTTAACGAAAAGCTGAATTTTCAGTAGTCATTAGGCTGCTCCAGTAGTGGTGGAAAGAGTACTGAAAAATCCTACTCAAATAAAAGTACAATTACTTGCCTAAAAATGTAGTGCAAGTAGAGTAAAAGTATGAGTAAAAAGTAGACACTTCAAAAGTACTGAAGAGTAGTGAGTAGTAAGTATTACGCTGTAAAAAGCTGATGCATTTACGTCTAATTTGTGGATGTGTGTAAACGTAACATTCTGTAGTGCATCTAGTTATTGCCCAGCAGGCACTTAACATCATAAGACATAAGTTAATATTAAAGTAGATTTAGGTTGTTTTGTATGGTGACCAAAATTCTATCTATGTCTTATGTCTAGCCAGCGTCTAAGGCCAACATTATTTTGATGTCCAATTATTACATTAAATGACGTTGTTATTTGGTTGATTTTAGGATTTTGTGACTAAAATCCAACATCGAGCCAACATCTTAAACCCACATCATATTGACGTCATATACTGACATTTATTCATCAGGTATGGCAACCAAAATCCAACGTCTGATAGATAGCATAGTGGTAACCATAGGCGAGGGTTAACAAACTCCAGGGTAAGACTATGATATGCGCTGCCCTTTAATGCATTTAAATAGATTTGCGACCGACCAAGAAGAGGTTTCAACAAAAGCACCGCCTATCAACAAATGTCTTTTATTCAACATGCACATTGAAGGTGCAGTAAGTGATTGTGTTCAGAAGCAGGTTTTGTTGTGCTGGTTGAAAGTCTCTTCACAGTCTAATAGTAATGATTAAAGTAAATGATCTAAATGTGTTTGTATGTATTTTTAAATTTTGGGTAAGGCATGAAACTAAAAAATGTTCATCCAATTCGGGCTGACATCTCTCATAATTCCGATAAGTAGGCCAATCTGTCTGTCAGCAAATACAGATTTGAACAACTGCGCAGCCATTTGTACGCATCTCCGCCGACCGATGTTTGTGCGGCGCGTTTACGAGAGAGGGAAAGAGAGCACACGCGCGATCGGTAAAAACCTGCTGAATCAAAACTTTTGAAAAACCTGAATCAATATTGAAGTTACCTTTGCATGCTGGAGAAATTATGACACAATGTCTGAAGGATTTCTCTTAGACAGGCAATGTTCTGCTTTAAAACAGTTTTAGCTTCACGCAATGCTAATGTAACGTTAGATGTTGTTGTCACAAATGGGTTATATCTTCACAGAAGTGTTATTCAGCCACTAAAATTTTCAAATAACAGATTGATAAGACTTTTATTTCACAAGGGATCTTTTACAGCATCGATAATGTAGATTTTAATTAGTTTAACAACGAAACACATGTAAATAGCGCTAGTCTCTCCCTATATTGTTTACCATACAACTCTAAATATTCGCTCTGAAATCGCATGTCAGTTTGGCTGGCACGCTGCCGGACAAGCACTAGTCGCTTTTAACACATGAGGAAGGGTTCTTTTGCTGTGCTCTTGTTTCAGGAGGCGTGGCTCTAGACGGCAGGGGAGGGACTGTGATTCAGAGATTTATGCTAAGCTGTTAGCATTGCTAAAGATCACCTACTGGACCTTTAAATTATTTTATTAGATTCATTCAATTATTATAGTCACTTTCGATATGCAGCCAGGGGCCAGAAATTTTTAAATGAGTGGACCTAAATAAGGTGTACCTAAATGCCTCTTAAACTAAGTTAACTCTAGTTAAACTCTAGTTAAAACTAGTTAACTCTTAAACTAAGTATAATATCTAGTTTCTTATATTTATGATCTCTGGTAATATAGTAATTGATTTAACAAGTGACACGTTTTTGTTTTTATTGTTTAGTTTTTAGTTTGGTTGCGCAATTGTCCTTTGACAGAACGAAAGTGTGCTTACTTAGTTGGCTGGTAAGAATATCACACACAGACAGCAGTCATGCATTTGCTGTGGGCAGGGGAAATTAAATAATTCGTTCATTCAAGGGCTTAGTCCCTTTATTAATCCAGGGTTGCCACAGTGGAATGAACCGTCAACCTATCCAGCACATTTTTACACAGCGTGTCGGCTTAGTCCCTTTATTAATCCGGGGTCGTCACAGCGGAATGAACCGCCAACTTATCCAGCACATTTTTACACAGCGGATGCCCTTCCAGCCGCAACCCATCTCTGGGAAACATCCACACACACACACACACACACACTCATACACTACGGACAATTTAGCCTACCCAATTCCCGTATCACATGTCTTTGGACTGTGTGGGAAACCGGAGCACCTGGAGGAAACCCACGCGAACGCAGGGAGAACATGCAAACTCCACACAGAAAATTAACTTAAATTATGTCTTCTTTTCATCATCCTTTTGTATTGATTATAAGAGGAAAGTCCTGCAGAATTTGCATATCATAATAACATGTTAAAGTGAGCTGTGAGGAATTTTTGCAAAACTCTTCCAAATGCAATTATTATAAGCATAAGTGAAGTTTATTTATAAACTAATTTCGAGAAGATCACGTGCTTATGATTTATCACAGCCGGTCTCGTATTAGCTAATCACTATCTTCCAATCATATGAGCCCTAAGCTACTATGAATAACCACAGTTTTCAGTCCATTTTATCTTCATTTGAAAGAAACCTCCCTTTCTCCCCTATTCTCCTCCTTTACCACTTATCAGTTGGCACGGCGGCCCAGTGGTTAGCACTGTGAGCCCCACAGTAAAAACACTGCCGGTCCTGGTCCCGCCAGGCCGGTAGGCGTTTCTGTGAGGAGTTTGTATATTCTCCCCGTGTCTGTGTGGGTTTTCACTGGGTTCCTCCCACCATCCAAAGATATCCAACATGCATAACAATCAAGCACTTGTCTAACCCCTTTTTTCATGTGTTCCTTTAGCTACCGCAGCCGGGGAGTTCTAAGATCCACCGAGCTCAGGCTCCCCTCTCGCTCTGCCAACGGGAGGAAGCCCCGGGCTCGAGGATCCCTTGAGCTCGGGGCTCTCTCCCGGGACAGCATGAAAAACAAGCTTTTGATAGATCATCAGCTAAGTGTGAACTCTTGAAACAAATAAAGGAGTTTTGTGGGGGTGATGGCTTAAATTTTATCTGAATTGTTATTATACACACTTTTTCTTGATATCTGAAGCTTCTTTTAAACTATTGTGCTGGAAATTTGAAAACCTTTCTCAACACATTTAGTTACAGTTTTTCTCAGTCGCTTTGGTGCATTTCTCACTACACTATTTACATTTGCACAACAGTTGTGCAATGCATTTCTCAAAACAATTAGTGCAAACTGCAAAACCTAGCTGATAACCTGCAAAAGTGCGTCACATGCTCAAAATGGATAGTTCATTCCTCAAAAGCAAGTATTCATGTCAATCAAACTGTCAGTATCGTCAAAATGAAAAGTCCTGACACCATTGTTTATGAACACGATAGTCAAATGGCTTAGTCATGTTTTCATTATGACAGTTTACTTTGCACATATTTTCAATGCAAAAAAAGTAAGATTTTGGTGAAACTTCCTGAAAATGCTCAAGACAGCACTGTAGACTCTTTGCACAGCCATTTGAAAACTACAGTAAAGTCAGACATCACTGAATTTAGTGAGTTATCTGAGTACAAGACACCGGATATGTATGTTTCACATTTTTACTGCATTTGCTCTTTGCAATTCTAATTTACTCACAGCATTGTGCAAAAGAATAAACACACCCTCATTTACAACAAACATAAACTCCTTTAGGTAGAGCTGTGCACAACTGTAAACAATATTGCAGTACATATTGGAACTGAGCCTACAACATACACAGGTCTGTAAATCATTCATCAAATTGTTTAATTTTAAAGTCATTTTCAGGAAAATAAAGATTTTAATTTGTTTTATAAAATTTGTTTGACAGATTTTGACAGCAAGTTCACCATTTTTGTATGTAATGACTCAAGTAATGAAATGTGGATTATTAGTTTTATATAGAATGACTATTCAGCATTTACAAGTTTAGTTCATTTTGACTGACATGACAGAATCAAATGATAATGTTATAAACAGCAGAGAGTTGTATGAAAGCAATTGATGCTTGTCCAGTAGCATTCACAATTTGTTGAAAAGAATGAGAAACTGCTACTGCTATGTGCACAAATGACTAATTGTTTTGAGAAATGCATTAACTGTTGTGCAAATGTAAATAGCGTAGTGAGAAATGCACCAAAGCGACTGAGAAAAACTGTAAATGCTGGTATAACATACATGACTTTCAGGTTTTTGTTTCATTTTGCAGTCAGTAGAGGGTTGGAGTCCACCTACAGATACTTTCTTCCGTAGTGCATAGAAAAATCTAGTTTCTCCTTAATTCGTTTCAACAGGGATCATTAAATCTTTTGCAACTTGAATGAAAAAATGACTGAGGACTTGATTAAGTCAGTGATTCATGAAGGAGCAGCCACTGGGATTAGTTGGTTGAGTTTGACCCGAACATCTCATCTAGATCTTTCTGAGAAGCTAATGGTGGCTTATTTAATCTTTCTCCGACTGATTTCATCTGCTGTGTCCCTCATTGCTCTTTCTCTCCATCTTTTTTGTCATTCTTCCACCCAGCCGTTCTTCTTTTACAGATAGTCAACTGCTCATCTCGACAGCTGTCTGTCAGACCATCACTGAGGTTAATGAGCAGAGGAGCCGAGCTGAAACCTTTTCCCCAGCCGTCCCTCGTTCACCCGACGCTTTCATCATCTTGACGTGAGCGAGAGAGCCATTAGGACAGTGACAGATGATTATGCCGGCCAATCGCCAAGTGAGATTGATAGATGTGCTGCTCGCGCATGTGTGTGTGTGGACGCTCATGGATTCATTCTTAAGGAGCCTGTGTGTTGCAGCCGTCCTCAAGGTCATTGATTTATGGCCAACCACTTTCTTTAGGCTCTTCATAAGACAGATCCACACACTTAACTATCAGCAGAATTGAATTCAGCCAAGCAGATATGCATTAAATGATCTTTTCCCTTTGTGTTCCACAGAAGCAGTGCAATTACGTCTGAAATGACACGAGGGTGAGTAAATGATGACACCGGTTTTCATTTTTGGCCGAACAATCTGTTCTGTCTTAATAATACATGGAAAGACAGGTGAATTTATCACCAGCCTAGCAGTTAAACAGGGTTTCATGTGTGAAATCTTCATGTAGACATGTTTTCCATTATCAGAGCGAGAGAATAATTTCAAGTCATCCCTCAGGCGGAGCTAGCACCTTGAATGAGTATTTCAAATGTGGATCTATTACACAGCGCTAGCAGATGTGTAATGCAACAATTAAACATTACACAGGTTAAATTATGTCTTCTTTTCGTCATACTTTTGTGTTGAGTACAAGAGGGAAGTTCAGCAGAATTTGCATATCATAAAAATGTGTTAAAGAGAGCCGTGGGGAATTTATGCAGAACTCTTCCAAATGTAATTATTATAAGGATAAACAAATAAAGGAGTTTGCAAATAGGGGGTAAAATTTGTCTGAATTGTTTTTCTACTTGCTCTTGGTACCTGAAACTGCTTTTAAACTATTATGATGGAAATGTAAAAACTTTTCTCTACACTAGTGGCTCTCAAACTGCTACGATTCCTTCTAGTGGTACGCAGAAGAATAGTTGAATAATTAAAGTAAAAAAATGAACACGCTTTTAGTAAATTGATTTTAAAAGGCTAATCCTTTTATTTTATTTTAATTTTTCTAATGTTTGTTTTGTATTCTATCATTTGAAGCTAATTTCCTTCCCTATATTTGTAACTGTTGTTGGGAGCGTATCTCGTATTTTATATCCCAATATTGACAGGTATAATTTAATCACCTGCTTTTCTGAAACACAGCCTACTCTAACGCTCAGCGAGCACATCTAATTTAAATATGTAAATCCAATTTGTGTATTTAAAATACACGTTAATGTTTCAAGAGTTCACACTTACACTGTAAGAAAAAAAAAACGTAAAAAAAAAGGTCAAATGACTGGCAGCTACGGCTGCCAAACAAAAACCATAAAATTACGGTAAAATGTCTTTGTTGAAATAAAGTGCAAAAAATAATAAATCTACAGATATTTTCATTAAAATGTTTACAGAAAAACACTGTTATTATACAGACTTTTCCTAGAATATTATGATTAAACACCATCAATAAAGTAACTGCACTAAAAGTTCAAGAGAAAACAATGTTATTTAAAAGAATTTTCCCTTAATCATTACGATTAAACACTTTTAATAAAATGCCAAGACATGCTCATGATCGTAATTTAACAGTTTTATTTTGGATCAAAAAATTTTGGTAAAAACAACAAAGGAGATACAACTGATTACAATTCTCACAACTTTTAAATTAGTTGTTACATTTTATTGAATGGCGTTCATGTAAAACATGTATAGGTTTAAGTCATATGGAATGATTCAAATACAGATCTTAAATTAAATGGAACTGTAACGTGAAGGGGACGTTGACAAAGGAGTGCAGATCCAAATGCAGGTTTATTACACAGAGATGGTCAGGCAAACAACCGTCAACACAGGGGCAAACAGATATAACATTATGCAGGGAATTTAGAGTCATGGTCAAATAACACGCAAATGGTCAGTCCCGGCAGCAAACAATGTAAACAAATAACAAACAAAGCAAAGCAAGGCAAGGCAAAATAAGAGAAAGGCGTCATAATGTTCACAGTAATAGTATAACAAGACTAAGCAATTGGTCTATGCTGCTTTTAAAGTGCATGTAATCAGTTCATAACGATCCTCCGACTGTGTGTGTGCAATCAGCAGAATCCGGAACAGGTGCATGTGAGCGCACTTAGTGTGTAACTATATTGAACGGATTTTATCGTAATAATCTAGGAAAAGTCTGTAAAATAACTATGTTTTTCTGTAAACATTTTAATGAAAATATCTGTAGATATATTATTTTTTGCACTTTATTTCAACAAAGACATTTTACCGTAATTTTATGGTTTTTGTTTGGCAGCCATAGCTGCCAGTCATTTGACTTTTTTTACGATTTTTTATTAGAGCAAGTAATTACAATTTAGTACTTTAATTTTACGTAATTTTAATTGTACTTCATAAAAAACTGGAAAAAACACTGTGTAAATAATATGGCAATTTTATTGTATAAAACAGACAAATTGCTGTAATTTGTCATTACTTATATAGTACATAAAATAACAGTCAAGCTGTTAATTTAAAGATATTGTTTGTAATTTTTACGGATTTTTGAATATAATTTAAAATAACAGAAAAAATACTGTATAAATAATACATTAATTTCCCTGTATAAAAAACAAAAATGTCAGTATTTGTCTTTAATGATAAAGTACCTAAAATGAAAGTCAAACTGTGAATTTAGAGAGATGGTTTGTCATTTTACTAAGTTCTACATATAATTTTAAATGACAAAAAATTACTGTAAAAAATTTAGGGATATTTTCTGTAAATTCTTTATTTTTTTTTTTAAGTGTAGCTGATGATTGATAATAAAGCTTGTATGGCATGCTGTCCCGGGAGAGAGCCCTGAGCTTATAAGATCCTCGTGCCCTGGGCTACCTACCGTTGCAGGGCGAGAGGGGAGTTTGAGCTCAGGTAGATCTCGATGACTCCCCCCTTGCTTATTTTTAGCTAAGTGTCAAGACGAAGAAGACGACGTTCTTCAAGACGAAGAAATTGAGATGAGAAAACTCTGGTTATTTATAGGGAGTTAGGAATCGTCTGATAGAATAATTAGTCATGAGCTAATGCTGGAACAGCTGTGAACAATCATAAGCCTGTGATCCTCTCAAAATTTGTCTATAAATAAACTTCACTTAGATTTCTAAGATATGCAAATAAATCATATACACATGCAACATATATTTTAAAATGTATCAAAAACAGTTTATATGAATATGATTACATATAGCCTATATTTATGAGGTCCAAAGAACATTTCCAAGTTTTGATGAATAGGCTACTTTATAATAATACTTTACATTTACGTACAGAAGTTTTCTTTTTACTTTTTAAGTAAAGTATATCATGTATGCAGTTCTGTATACATAAACTGCATGTATACAGTTCATGTAAGGGCCATTTTTCAACTACGTGCTCTTTTAGCCTTGTGAAGTTGAGTAAAAAAAAAAACGTATTCAAAATTAACGTAGCATAGCCTCAAAAGTTTAAACAATCTGTCTAGTTTTAAGATCTGTAAGAGGACAAATTTAGATAAGAAGAGAAAATTTTTTACGATCTTGAACTGATAAATGTCATTTTCATCACATCTCTATATACAGCTTATTTCAAAATAAATTAAATTATGGCAGTCAAACATGGTCTAAGATAGTTTTTTATCTAATTTAACCAATCTTTCCACAATATATATAATATTATAGATTTGTCCATGAAATAAATTAGTTGTGTGTTGAATTGTAGATCTGTCACACTCTAAAATTTAATATTAATTTGGTTAAGCGCTTATTAGAAAATAAATAAACTGAATTTGTATATTAAATAGAGCACGAACTTATACATTGTGAATACACTTTTAATGTGTGATGAGAACTTTTTAAATATTTTTTTTAAAAATGTGTGTGTGGTGATGGAAATGAATGTGGTAGAAATGACATTTCAACTGTTTATTGTGAAAAAAAAAAATGAAAAGCTTCACCGATTAACTTTGAATTGATACTAGTCTTTTATGTAAACAACACTCTTCCTTACCTTAATTTTGTTTGGTTTTTGAAAACACTTTTGAGGGTACAACATGTTTGGAAATGACGTAGAATAAATGTGTTTCCTTATCAAGCAATATTTACCTTAATTTTTCTTCAAGTGTTGTTGATGAAAATGTTAATTCCCTCCATGTTGAACATGTTCTCAGATGATGGCACTATTCGTTTTCATAGAAACCACCTAAATAATCTTTCACACAAACTTTTTTAAAGCGACATTACAGTGTTGTGGTGGAAATGACACCGATACTGTGCGACAGCTATATTTTGTATACAAATAATATTGATAATAGTCTCACATTAATAACTATAAAATATTTAAATTATTTAACTAGTGCTTCATTAAGATACATTAATAGATACCAGATAAATAATATTTTAAACTGTTATTTTCATTGTTAAAGTTTAAAACTCTGGGTGTGCGACAAGGTGAAAACACAGATTTTGACACCTAAAAGGAGGTTGAAAAATATGAAAAATATATAATCGAAAGGTAGTCAAATTTTTAAAGTAAGTTTTATTATTAGTTAGACAAAGTTTGAACAAAATTATATACATTTTTGGATATATGATCGAAGGACATAAAAGTGCCCATTATTGAAGAATTACCCGTATACATGAACTGTACACATGAAAATATACAGTTCATGTATTTTTTTTACAGTGTAGTCTTAATATAACACTTTAAAAGTGGCTAAATTAAATTAATTGATGTGTATGTGTGTATGTATTAATGCATATAAGGATTTAATGCAGTGTAATTTGCCTCTCCATATAAAAATGGCAAATGTAAATCCTATAATTCATTTTTCATCTTCCTTTTGCACAAACTTTGCATATAAGTGATGGAAAATGCTAATTTAAATACAGAAAAGCATTGGCGTTTTACATATTCCATTGCTGTTTTGCATATTAAATTGCAAAACAAAGACAGCCTTCCAGCATTCTTCAAAATATTCAGCTTCGTGTTCAACAACAAAAAAAGAAACTCATATAGATTTGTAACAAGTGAAGGGGGTAAGTACATTTTTGGGTCAACCATCCCCTTTGCAGTCATCCGCTAGGGTTACTTTTATAAAAAATAAGCAGCGCACTTTGGCTTTTAGACCCTTTTTGCATTGTGCATCACATTGAACACACTTCCCATTAGTTTGTACAAACCAAGAGATGTCAGGTACAAACATCAGATTGCAGATGCTGTCTGTTCGCATTCGGATGTAAATAACCCGAGACATTCCTATGAACCCTCTGCAAGTTTTCCAGCATTAAAGTGTAATGCGTCCGGTGTGGGATAGCAGAGCGCATTTTCCGACATGAGAGCGTTAAGAAGATGCATTAGCGCCTGGATATTACTCTGTGGGTGCTGTGTCATTTCAGTGTGTTAAATCATTCAGGAGAGCTATGGCTTTTACCTCCTCTGCCAGAAAAATACCCAGAATGCAGTGTGACAGCGCAGCCCCCTCGGCCACGTCTACAGATATAACTTCAGCTCTAATATCTCGCCTTGTCCAATTTCTGTGGGCACAGGGCAGAGGGGCACGAGAAGGGTTATGCATACAGAACATTTCGTCTTCCTCTTGGTGCCCGCAGTCTCTGAAGAGACACCCAGATGCTGGAAAAGCCTCCGAATGATAAACCCTCACACAAATAGGGTGCTGTCAGCAAGCACTCATTTTAAGTGACTGGTCTCGGTGGCTTTGAGACTGCAGTTGGGAATCAAGAAATGATTCACCCTTTTTTGAACCAAATTAATTTGATGACCTTCATTTCATGGAGTGGTACTTGAACGTCTGCGTTATATTCTATTGACGCAATGTTGTGTAACGCCGTCTTTACTGTTGTCATGGCAATCGGTGCATGTATTGTATTAGGACCACAGGAGTCTGTCCAGCCTTTGTGATTCTTGGGCATATACATGTTTTATTGTTGACATGACACTTCAGATGCTTTGGTGACACTTTATTTAATGACCATCTTTACATGGAACCTGTAGGACACACTGCTCCTGTCTGAAGGCCCATGCACACCGAGACGTTTTTTGGTCACGTTTTCCGTCAATGTTTAACTCCTCATGACTATATAAAGGGTGTCAATGTGATCATGCACACCAACGCGCAAGACGGCAGGCACAAAAGCGTCATTACAAAAAAAAACCTCATGCTTGTACCCATTAGGTCTTTGAAAACTTAGGCTTTATGGTACCCATTAAAAGTCAATGAGTGCACTTAACCATTCTTCCAGCATTCTTCAATTTTTCATTTTTTTTTTGTGTTCAAAAAGTAAGAAACTTAGGTCTTGAAAGGGTGAAGAGTAAATGATAACAGAGATTTTATTTTTATTTATTTTATTTCATGTGCTGCATTAAAACCTTCTCCACCAATCAGGTTGGCACCTTTGTTCACTTGCACAGAGCTGATGAAGTTACAATAAACAGCCCTTGGAGGCGCTAAAGTGCAAAACTGTCAATGCGAGCGCACATTGAAAAAGATGCCCAAAGGCGATATGAATGTGGAGCTGCTTATTGTAGGGATGGCTGACGTGAAACTGACGTTTCGATACAGTGTCGAGATCCCGAAGCACAAGTGTTTCGAAACACTGCACCGAAGCATGATCTGAAGTACCCAAGTCACGTGACTAAAGTGTTTCGAAACACCTCGTCATGTGACTAAAGCGATTCAAAGCATCAATCAGCTTAGAAGCGTTTCGAGACCTGCCGAATCTCCATTTGGCTGCAAAGGTCAAGAATTATCCCTGACTTTGCATGTGCACGCTGTTTCTATGCTTTGAATGACGTTTTGGGTTCGAATTCCAACTTGTACAAATACTCCAAAATCATTGTTTTATGTATTTTAATCATATTTCTGTTTTGTGTAGCCTAAATAGGATACAGCTGCAGTAACACCATCAATTTAGCATCATTTTTGTAACACTGTAAAACAATGATAAATATTTTTACAGTACTGTAATGGTTGGGTTTAGGGTTTGGGTAGACATTAATAAAATACAATAAATGGGAAATTTTTTGCATAATATAAATAATTCTTGATAACTTCAGGTCACCGTTTCTGATCTAGCAACAACCCTGTTTTAAGACCAAAACAAGACATATTTATTCACAAATTGTTTATTCGGATATCAGACCACTGTTGAAACAAAACGATACAAGATCAAAGCATTACCAACTGGTATTAAAGCATTTAAAAAAAACGTATCAGCCTGGATTCGAACCCACCGTCCCTACATGGAAGTCTGACACCTTAACCACTCCACTAAATTTCTTGATGAGTTAAGCTTACAAAGTGGAATTTAATGCCTCAATTTGCTCAACTGTTCTTTGCTGAAGCTGCTTCAATGCAATACATTAAAATGACCACTAGGTGTCACCGGGTTTCGAAACGTTTCGAATGTTTCGAAGCTTCGACTGTTTCAGTGTTTCATGAAGCCTTGCTTTGCCCACCACTAGCTTATTGCTTTGGTGAACAATAATCATTTCTTCATCGCTAGAGCTGGAGCTGCTACTTGAACCATCTATGCTTGTTCGATTAACCAGTAACTTTAAAAACAAGCATGTGAACTTCCTCTCTTCCGCTTCTTCTGTGTTACAAATGGGTGTCGGAAGCTTAAAGTTGTGTAGCGCCATCTAACGTCAAGGAGTGATTTTGCATACTCTACTGCTTGATGCCAGTAAAAATCACTTGGGTTTGAATGCGGAAAAACGTCTCTTAAAAAGCTGACGATAAACGCAAATGAAAAGCGTCCCAGTGTGTAGGAGCCTTTAGGGCGTACTCAGACTATGTACAGTTGCATTGAACCGGGCCAAAGCATGCTTGTTCCCCCTCCCGTCTACTCCGACGGCCCACACTTATATTACATTCGGGCCTGGGCACGCTTACGTCATCAATGATGCGCTGTTTAGTTAGCGCTTTCACTCAGCACAGTGGTCAACTCCTGTGCATCTCAAGTCCACCAATGGAGCCACTGCACAAACTAGTAACAGTGGGAAAGCCGTCCATACGGAGGTAAGCGATCAGCTGGTAGGCGCAAAAAAGAACCGTGTCATACCGCCCCGTAGCGTTCGTTTTAAAGACTAAATGCTGTCATAGGTACTTCTGGCTACATAATTTGTGATCTCCAGAAATGTATATAGGGGTACGCTTTCAGAATGAGCCTGTGTTGGATTTAAGGTAACCATTAGGTCTTTGAAAACTTAGGCTTTATGGTACCCATTAAAAGTCAATGTGTGCACTTAAGCATTCTTCAAATTTATTTATTTATTTATTCTTTTGTGTTCAAAAAGAAAGAAACTTAGGTTTTTAAAGAGTAAGTAAATGATAACAGATTTTATTTTTGAGATTTTATATCAATTTAAATGGTGATTTGACATAGTGTATTGTTATTTTTTAACAGCTTATTAAGATTATTAACACAATTTTCATCTGACAGCTGATAAATAGTTGACAATAAAGGGGAACGGAGCCATATTGAGAGTCCAGCACATCACTTTTTCACTTGGGCCAGTAAGTAACCATCCAAACACATCTTAATAACCACTTAGAAGTTTTAAAACTGTCTATCTTCTGCATAGCAAGCTCCCTAGCAGATTTTGGATGATCATACGCTTTCTGTGTTGCCAGATGGGTGGATTTTTGCCCACTTGGGTGGTTTTGAATTTGATTGAATTTGCAAAATCTGGCCTGCTTCAGACCAGTTTGGCTGTTTTCAAACATTTGTATTTTACAGGCTAATTAGGTAACAAATAAAACCCAAGTATGTATGTACTCCATCCAATCAGTCAGTATAATGCTATGAAATGAATGAGATGAGGCTGCATTTTGTGGCAGACGTGATGGTTTTTAACTCAATTCAGTTAAACTTTTTTTTCTATAGCGCTTTTACAATGTAGATTGTGTCAAAGCAGCTTAGCATAGAAGTTCTAGTTAACTGAAACTGTTTCAGTTCAGTTTTCAGAGTTAAAGTTCAGATTAGCTCAGTTCAGTGTGGTTTAATTTTTAATGCTGAGTCCAAACACTGAAGAGCAAATCCATTGATGCGCAGCTCCACCAGTCAAAAACCAAGCAAGCCATTGACGACAGCAACGAGGAACAAACTTCACCAATTGACGAAAGTGAAGGAAAAAAAACGCCTCGAGAGAAACCAGGCTCAGTTTAGCATGACCATTTATTCTCTGGCGCCAGAGGCCGGAGAATGCTGGATGTTCATTGTGGAGAAGCTGCAGGTGTGAGCAGGTCACCGGCAGGTGTTCAAGCTGGCCTACGGGATTAATGTGGAGACTTGTCTGTCAATGAAGTCTTTTAGGAATCAGTCTCATGCTCTCCACTTATCCATGACCACCACAGCATCTGCTCAGGTTATGGCCTGGTCCAGGATTATGGAGACTTCTTGCAGTGCTCTGTGGTTGGCATCATCTCCTCACAGGTCTTTGATCACATCAAAGGCTCTGCACAGTCTCTAGAGGCCTCGGGATGAGTATCTCCTGGTGGAAAAAAGAACAAACAAACAAATTTTCACTCATCAGATTTTGAATCTGTAACTGTATTTGTATATATTCAAGTGATCTTTATATAAAGGTAGCATGAATATAAGATGTACGTAGTTGAGAAGAGCTCTAAAACCCTGTTCTAAGTAAAAAAGAATAGTAATTTTTCTTTATGCACATGAATTGACCTATTTATGCTCTTGACATTAAAAACTATGGAATAATTTGTCTACAAAAGTTACTGTCTGCGGATTTATTGACTGACATTTACAAATATTTGAGCTTCTTTATAAGAAACGTATTTAGTCAGAATTGCTAATGTATTATTTTATCATTTGCCATGTTTTAATTCATTTTGGTTTGGTTCTACTGTTCTCTCATCTGGGAAATTGATAAATTTTTATTTTTAATTTTATTTTGTAAATATTTAGTTCTAAGGGAGCCAAAAGATACTTATCAAGTATCAAACTTGGTTGACAAGGCAAAAGATTTGTCACTCTTGTTTTGGCAATCTGCCAATCTGGCAACACTGAGCACCTCTCCATCCTAAAAGCTGTTGAAATGTCATTCCTGAAGGATTATGCAATATTTCTGCCACCTCACAATTACAGAAATAATCTTTTTAAACGAATCTGAATATTTACAAATCTGATTTCCATTTCTGAGCTAAAGAAGCATTCGCAAGACTAATAACACTCACTCATTTTTCCCTCTGCTTGGTCCCTTATTTATCAGGGGTCGCCGCAGCGGAATGAACCGACAACTATTCCAGCGTTTTTTTTTTAACGCAGCGAATGCCTTTCTAGCTGCAACCCAGTACTGGGAAAGACGAACAGTAAGGACATACTTTAAAAATAATGCAAATCTTTATTTTGAACTTGCAGCCAACAAAACAGGAGTGCATGCTTATAATAAACATACTAAGTAGTTACACTATTGTTAATTTTATAGTTATAGATATTGATG